>NC_061113.1:163391046-163486895 GCF_002878395.1 Capsicum annuum
AAGATTCAAGGTTCCTAAGTCAAGGGCTTCAAGAACCCTCATTCAAGAGTACGAATAGAGTTCCAAAAGAGAGAGTTCATCCAAAGCTTCTAATTCAAGGTATGTGGGGTTTTGAACAAGGGTAATCCTTTCACTCTTGTGCCTAAAGGCTTATTTAAACTACAATTCTCTTCAATTTATGAGATTTTACATGAAATTGAATTGGGGGTTTTCCCCCATTGTTATTTGTTGCCAGCTTTTGATGTTTCCCTTGAATTGAGAGTCTAATGGCATGATTTTTATATATTTTCTTCAGAAATTGTAGCTGGGTCTATACTCCATGATTTTAATCCTTGAGAAGTTATTAGTTAAAATGTTTGAAACATTGAAGTATGTATGTTGAGATTTGGAGATAAATTGCTGAAATTTCCAGATTTCTACATGAGTTATGAATCTATATGCTATCTATTATGCTTTTGATGAGTTTTAACTTGGGATTGAACTATGGGTTACTAAGCCCTGATTGAGACTTGAGATTTTATGAACTATTGTGTAATAAACACCCATGATTTGAGTATTTTAAGATTATTGAGAAATGTTTTGACCTAATGGTCATTGAGTTTTGAAATCCACTCTACTACATGAGATTATATATTTGATTATTGGGTACTTATTGAACCATGAGATTATTCTAAAGTAGATTATCATGAGCTGAGAGAGATAAACTAAAAGGAGTAGTACTTAGCACTGAATGGGTAAGTTATTGCGGTTTCTTACCCCAAAACTACGTGCCACCGCAGGTTAGGCCTAAGGTCGAGTTAATACATGTTATTGGGCCTAAGGACGAGTTGATATTGGGTCCAAGATTGAGTTTGCTTAGTGATCACTGGACCTAGGTTATACTCCCTAGCAGGAGTATGATGCCTTTTCCCAATGTGAGGTCTCTTCCTTAGGAGGGAAAAACATTGAACTCCATGTAGCTCACATAGTTTATGTCGGTTAAGAGAACCTCCCTTGACATTTTAAACTTTGAGATCAGTTGTATTTACTATCATATGACTATGATAATGTTTGAATTATTTCTTCTTGAAATGAGTGTTATTAGTAGAAACTAGCTCAAAGGGTTAGCTTGGGGCTACTTGTAGACTCAAGCACCGTGTGACATCCAGAAGGAGATTTTAGGTCGATACAGTTAGTAAGATCATGATAGGACTGAATATTGAGTTCTGACTACTGAGCCTACTGATAACGGGGATTTACTGATATCTGAGTTTACTATTACTGGAATATAGATTAACTGTATTACTGGTAAGTTGACAACTGAGTTTACTGATATGGATATCTGAATATTTATTTCTAATAGTTTTGATTATGAGAACTGATCTGATTGACTATTTCTGACTGTCTTGAGTCTGAATTTTGATAACACGAGTTTTGATAACTGATATACTAATAACATAAGTGACTATATCTAACAGTCCTGAATCTGATGGAACTAGCTGAGTTCCGTACTGTATCTGAGTGATTGTATCTGAGAGTCCTGAAATCTGTAAAACTATTTAAGTTCTATCACTGAGACATAGACTGAGACTAAAAACTGAGACTGTAGAAAGTAATCATCTAACCGACATGCCCCATACTAAGCTAACTGGGGTCCAACCGGTAACCCTAGTTGGAAGGGTGTTAGTACCGCGCCACTGGTAAAGACAACTACTGTGGAGTCAGTCCTAATCTAGCGGGTGACCCCTGGGATCAATCTTATACATTTAAATGTGCTAACGGATGATCCCTGAGTATGTCAGTCCTATCTAACGGGTGACATCTTGTACCTACGCTGACTACATAGTTCTGGAACTTAGGGATCTCTTCTAGGGATCTCAGTCCTTTCTAGTGGGTGAGTCCCCATCCCTAGGCTCACTCAGTGTTGAGTTCTACTCTCATCTAAAAGATACTGAACTGATTAACTGAATTGAAGTAATTATCTGAACTGAGCTGATACTAATGGTATTGTTTAGCGGATCTAAACTGAGTTTAATTAGTTCCATTGACTGACGGAATGTACTGAGTTCTGAGGACTGACTGAGAGTACTAAAGTTACTGAGATTACTAGGAATACTGCAGTTACTGAGATTACTAAGATTATTGAGTAGGACTGATCTGATGGATACTGAATTTATTGAGATTTCCTGAGTCATGAGACTGAGTAAATTCTACTGATCATGGCGTGACTGAAATTATCGTGAAAACCTAACTTGGCTCTAGGCACACAGCTAAATTGTCAGTTACAAGTACTCCAGGACTTGATGGAAAGAAACTGACATAGCATGGCTTACTTGAACACATGACCAACAACACAATTCATAATTCATATATCGAAGCACTTCTTCAAACATGTGATATGCATAAACTTGTACATAAATGGGGATTTCATAATATCATGCTAGTTGGGCACTTTTCTTTCATATAGGCACTTAATCAACACATGGTAGGCATATTATATGTAGACCACATTATACAACAACTAAACATCATGATTCAACATCTAATTTCATAATCCTAGGATTTAATCATAAGTTCACATGAATATACATCTATACAAATCAATTCCATATAACATTGATCACCCACCATGGATTTGAATTCAATTGATCATTCTCAGCATAAACAAAACAAACACAACATGAAATTCATAAAGAAATCCAGAAACTTGAACTTAGAAAAGAGATTTTTAGGCTTCATGGATGAAAGGAGTCCATGAATGAACACTATGCATACCTTGGTTTCTAAATATATGATAATTGACGGAGGAAATTCTTGAACTTGAATCTTCCATGAAAAACCCTGATGTGTTCTTGAGAGGATTTTGAGAGAATAGAGTATATTTTGGTGTAATGGAGACTCAAATCCGTGTTTTTGAGCTTATTTAGGGCCCTAGGACACGTATTTTAATTCTTGTGAGAATTTCCCAATTTTCATTCTTGGGGCGACGTGCCACTATCGCAGCAAGTCACTAGAACTGGACAATTGGGAATCTGCATGGTCGCATGATACAGAGATATTGCGTTGCCACCTTGTTTGAGACCTGAAAGTTTGGCGTGATGCGCCACTATCGTGGAGCAACACTGGAAATTGGCAATTGCCATTTAAGCTAGCTCCGTGATGCGCTGATGGCTTAGGTGATGCACTGTCTCACGAAAAAGGCTTTAACTCTTTTCCCGGGTGTCAGATTTGGGCGAATTTGGTAATAATGGAAAGCTTATTAAATTTCCCATATGACAAATAGTGTAAATCTTGAAAATACCACCTGTATAAAAGTGGATTCGTATTTGAAACAAGTCTTTGGCATTCTTGGGATGGATTTTAGCTGGTAGAAGTATGGGGTATTACAATAACTCCCCCTTGGAAACATTTATCCTCAAATGAGACTGATTGAGATGGGAAAAACGATAAGCTGGAGTACATACTAAACATGAACAACTGAAACATGACAACCTAACTAATATTACTGACATTCATACTGAGCATGCATATCTGATGCATGATTTTATGACTGAGCTGACGTATGACTAGATGCCTGAGAGTACTGATAAGATGATCACGCATATTTGATGCGTGAATACATGACTGCACCGACTCATGAACATCCGACTGAACATTTAAGGGTAAAGATACTAGGTTTGAAATTAAAATTGAGGATGGAACTGAATACCACATTTGTAACTGAATTCTGAACATGAAACTGGATAAGCTTAAGAAAAGATGCTACCTTGGGCTAAGTCTGAGCTTAATTACTAAATATGCATGAGTGGAAACGTAAGAGTGTAACTAGGTCTGGAACGTGATATATGAGCTGAATATCATGATCTGAACTGAGTACCTTGAATACGTGGCTTACTGCTGAGATCGGAGTCTGGGGGTCAACGTATGGGTACCGACTACTCCAAACTGGATTAGTTATGCGAAGAGAAACTGAATTTAAGACATGAGAGCGTTGAGGAATAATGGGGTATCTCCCCCTTGGGACACTACGTCCCTCTAAGAATGCTCACCTTATTGAGTATAAAGACCCAAAATCGCCTCCCAGGAGTCACACGGTGCTTAATGCTACAAGTAGCCCCAAGTTAACCCTTTGAGCCTGTTTTTACTAATAATACTCATTTCAAGATGAAATAATTCAACTACTAGCATAGTCATATCATAAGAAGGGAGATATGGAGAAAATACTCAGTCTAAACGATCACAATATTGGAATTTTCAACACAATCACAATCTGGTAACTAGTCTGACAAAGCCTCTACTAATTCATAAACTAGAGAGCCGTTGGGACGGGTTCCCAACTGACTCGAAATGAACTGAAAGTAAAATCATAGACTCTCAAATGCAGAAATGTCAGAAGATAGGTCCTCGAACCATAAGGACTCACCACTATAGGATTGTAGACAGAGGTACTCAAAAGTCACTGACTAGACTGGGACAGAGCACCTGAACCTACATAATAAGATAATGTAGCACATAGACATATATATGGATTAGCACTTGGGAATGTACTGAGTATGTGGGGGTTCATGCATTTATATAAAATAACATCAATACTCTTTAATCAAATTATACATGCAATAAGTAATGAGTCACATAGCTTGAATAAGTATAAAATGTAAAGCTCATGAATCATGTAGAATGTAGCATTTAACACAAATTCCGTGAGTCATCATAGTTTAACTTTAAAACATACTTGAAGTCATTTCATTCACTTTAGAAAAATATCTCATTTCAAGCTTTAGAAAAATCATTCTATCTCACTAGAAAGATACTCTAGTTTAGAGAACTAACTTATCTCATAGATTTAGAGAAAATACTTATATCAAGGGAAAATACTTTAGTCTTAAGGAGCAAATCGGCAACTTTACTATCAGAAAAATAACTTGTATCAAGGGAGGTTCTCTTAACCGACATAAATCATGTGAGCTACATAGAGTCCAACGTTTTGTCCACCTAAGGAAGAGACCCCATGTTGGGGAGGAGCGTCATACTCTTACCAGGGAGTATAACCTCAATTCAGTGATCACTTATCTCGGCCTCAGTTCTAATATCTCAGCCTTAGGCCTAAAAATCTCAAACCTATAGTGGCACATAGTTCTGTGGTAAGAAACCATAGTAACTTACCCAACTCGGTGCTAAATACTACTTCCTTTAGTTTATCTCGCTCATCTCATGAAAATCCAATTTAAAATAATCTCATGGTTCATCAAGAACCCAATAATCCAATCTGTAACCTCATGCAGTAAAGTGGTTTTCAAAACTCCATGACCATTAGGTCAAAACATATCTCAATAATCTCAGAATACTCAAATCATGGGTGCGTATAGAGTAAGAGTTCATAAAATTGCAAATCTCAAGTAGGTCTTAATAACCTATAATTAAATTTCAAGTTAAAACTCATCAAAAGCATAATAGATAGCATATAGATTCATAACTCATGTAGAAATCTGAAAATTTAAGTAATTTGTCTCAAAATCTCAACATACTCATATACTTCAGTATCTCAAGCATTTTAACTATTAATTTCTCGAGGATTAAAATCATGGGGTATAGACCTAGCTGCAATTTCTCAAGAATACATGTGAAAATCATGCCATTTGACTCTCAATTTATGGGTAACATCAAAATATTGCTATCAATAATAATGGGTGAAAAACCCTAATTCAAATTCATGTAAAATCTCATAGATTGCAGAAAATCATAGTTTAAATAAGCCTTTGGTCATAAGGATGAACGGATTAACCTTTTTCGAAACCCCACATACCTTAGATTATGAAATTAGATGAACAAGCTTCCTTTAAACTCTTCTTCTTACCCTTGAGAGACGGTTCGTGCAACCCTTGAACTTGGGGAACTTAAATCTCAACTCAATTTGTAGAATCTATGGTGAGTTCTTGGATTTCTTGGAGAAGGGTTTTAGGTATGATGTTGAGGGAAAACTCTTAGCTCTCTTGTGTTTTGGATGATGAATGAAGCCATTTGCTTCGCTTGGAATATATCTGGTTGATAAAATAGTGGAAAGACCAACAAACCCTTTTAAAAACAAGCTAAAAATATAGAACGGGATTTGTGACGGTCGGAGCGATGGTCAGTCGCAAGGCCGATGGTCTGTCGGGTCTTCCATCGCACAATTACCAAAAAACAAACACACTACCTCGATGTGACAGTTGGATCAATGGTATGTCGCAGGTCTGACGGTCCGTCGGATCATCCGTCGTACGATGGCCAAGATGAAACCACACTGCCTTAGTGACGATGGTCTCAGCGATGGTCCATCGCAGCCTTGAAGGTCCGTCGCACTTAGGCAATTAAGGGGAGTTTCTTCCTTGGTCACGATGGCCTGAGTGATGGTCCATCGCAGAATTGATGGTCCGTCAGATTGTTCATTATACCTGGGTGATTCCGAAAATTCTCAGTAAAATGACCATAACTTCTCACCCCGATGCCAGATTTGAACGAAATTGGTATCGTTGGAAAGCTAATTCAATTCTCTTCATGAAAAAAAGTCAAATTTAATGAAATTCGGTATAGTTTAAATACCAATCACTTGGGAAGTATCTTCTCAATCTTTTAGGGCCGGTACACTTTACTTGACATGCTCTAAGGCCCGGACAACGAGGGAACTTTGCGGGGTTTTATAATATCTCCCTCTTGGAAACATTCATCCTCGAATGTTGCTAGTTAGACTAGGAACATAGGAAAAATAGAGTACACATAGCTGAAGCAAATTGCTAAACGACTCAAAATCTCTCTAAACTCTTGAATACCTTAAAAATTGCTAGAACTTATGCAAGAACAGATTTATAGATGAACTTTAGACTAGAAAGGATGAATTAAGGAAGAATAGTATCTTGGGATCAACCTGAACTTGTGGAAAAGAGGTGTGGGTACTTGGCTCATATGTCTGCTTCTGCCTCCCAAGTAGCACCCTCAACTGACTAGTTCCGCCACAACACTTTGACCAAGGGAACCTCTTTGTTCCGCAGTTTGCAGATCTGAAAATATGGGATCTCAATGGGAACCTCATCAAATGAAAGACTATTTTGAATATCAGCACTCTCTGAAGGATCTACCACAACGGAATAGCCAATATGCTTTTTAAGCATGAAGACATGAAAAAGAGGATGAACAGCTGACAACTCTATGGGAAACTCAACCTCATAGACTACTTTACCAACACGGCTCAAGACTCTATATGGGCCAACATAATGGGGACTAATCTTTTCCTTTTTACTAAACCTCTTCACCCCTTTAATGGATGAAATCTTCAAGTATACCAATTCATCCACCTCAAACTCAAGATCTCTTCTCCTCACATCGGCATAAGACTTTTGATGAGTCTGAGCTATCTTTAACCTCTCTCTAATCAACTTAACTTTCTCCATAGCTTCAAACACTACATTTGGCCCAATCACGGTAGCTTCACCCACTTCAAACCAACTTATGGGTGATCTACATCTTTTACCATACAAGGCCACAAATGGTGCCATTCCGATGCTAGCATGGTAACTATTGTTGTAGGTGAAATCTATCAGTGGCAAATGCTTAAGCTAACTACCTTTGAAATCAAGAGCACACACCCTCAACATATCTTCCAAGGTCTGAATGGTCCTCTCAGCCTGACCATCTATCTGCGGATGAAAAACGGAACTCAAAAGAACTTGGGTACCAAGACCTTGCTGAAGCTCCCTTCAAAATTGAGATGTAAATTGAGTACCCCTATCCGAAATTATAGATGAGGGAACTCCATGCAGCCTGACTAACTCCCAAATATACAATCTAGCATAATCCTCAGCTATATAAGATGTATCCACGGGAAAGAAGTGCCCAGACTTAGTCAGCCTGTCTACAACAACCCAAATAGAATCATGATGATGACACAAAAGAGGTAACCCGGTCATGAAGTCCATATTCACCATCTCTCACTTCTAAGTAGGTATACTAAACTCTTGCATCATACCACCAGGTCTTTGGTGGTTTACCTTGACCTGTTGGCATGTTGCATACTTTGCTACAAACTCAACTATATCCTTCTTCATACCATTCCACCAATAGATTTCCCGTAAGTCACGGTGTATTTTGGTAGTGCTGGGATGAATAGAATACCGCACACCATGCCCTTCAGCCATAATCCTCAGCCTCAGATCATCAACAGATAAAACACACAATCTACCCTGCAATCTCAAAACGCCATCTCCCCCTTGGGAGAAAACCTGTACCTTTCGGTCCTTAACTGACTCCTTCAGCCTGACCAAACTAGAATCTCTATCTTATTTCTCCTTCACTTCTGAAACTAAAGAGGATTCGGAACTACTTTGCACCAAAGTACTTCCCTCAACTGAATCAAGCAACCTAATACCCAATCTAGCCAGACAATGCACATTATGAGCTAACTCTTTCTTACCTTCCTCTACATGAGCAACACTACCCATAGAAAATCTACTAAGGGCATCCGCCACTACATTGTCCTTACTCGGGTGATACAACTCACTCATATCATAGTCTTTCAACAACTCTAACCACCTTTTTTGCCTAAGATTCAACTCCCTCAGAGTAAACACAAACTGCAGGATCTTATGATCAGTAAACACATCAGCATGAACACCATAAAGATAGTGTCTCCATATTTTCAAAGTAAAGACCACGACAGCTAACTCAAGATCATGGGTTGGTAATTCTTGTCATGCAACTTTAACTATCTAGAGGCATAGGCTATAACCTTACCTCTTTACATCAACACACAACCCAAACCAATTCTAGAGGCATCACAATAAACCACAAAATCATATGTACCATCAGGCAAAGTCAACACAGGGGCTGAAGTAAATCGAGTCTTCAACTCCTGAAAACTCTTCTTACAGGAATCTGATTACTGGAACTTAACTTTATTTTGGGTCAACCGGGTCATGGAAGACGCAATAGAAGAGAAACCTTCAATAAAATAGCGGTAGTAGCCCACTAAACCCAAGAAACGTCTAATATCAGACGGAGAGATAGGTCTAGGCTAATTTCTTACAGCTTCTATCTTTTGGGGATCAACTCTAATACCTTTGGTTTAAAAAATGTGACCCAAAAAGGCTACAGACCTTAGTCAAAATTCACACTTACAGAATTTGGCGAACAACTAGTGACCTTTAAGAGTTTGCAAGACAATTCTAAGGTTATATGCATGATCATGCTCACTGCGGAAGTAGACAAGAATGTCATCTATGAACGCTATGACAAACATATTAAGATATTTCATGAACACTCGATTCATGTGGTCCACAAAAGCTGTTGGGGCATTGGTTAGCCCGAAAGACATGACTAAGAACTCAAGGTGACCATAGCAGGTTTGAAAGTCTATCTTTGGAATATTACATTCCCTTACTTTAAGTTGATGATAGTCGAATCTAAGGTCTATCTTGGAGAAACAACTTTCACCATATAACTGATCAAATAGGTTGTCAATTCTCGGAAGAGGATACTTATTTTTGATCATGACCTTGTTAAGCTGATGATAGTCAATTCACATAAGCAAAGAACCATCTTTTTTCTGCACAAACGGAATAGGTGCGCCCTAAGGAGAAATACTGGGCCTTGTGGAACCTTTATCTAAAAGATCTTTGAATTGATCTTTCAACTCCTTAAGCTCAGTAGGTACCATATGGTATGGCAGAATAGAAATGGGATGAGTGTCTAGAAGAAGATCAATCCCAAATTCTATCTCTCTATCGTGAGGTACCCTTGGGAGATCTTCTAAAAAAAATCTGGAAACTCGTTGACAATTTCGACTAACTGAATAGTTAGAGCCTTAGACTTAGTGTCTTTGATTCTATCTAGGTCATAGATGCAACCTTTGGATATTATCTTTTTGGCTTTAAGATGGGAGATAAAATAACTCTTGGGAGATACCGAATTCCCGAACCACTCAAAAGCTGGTTCATCAGGAAACTGAAACTTGACCACATGGGTACGACAGTCTATAGACGCATAACAAAAATGAAGACAATCCATAGCCAGAATAAGGTCAAAATCTACCATGTCTAAATCTATCAAATCCACAATTATTTCTCTATGAAAAAAAGTAATAGGACAATCTCTATATACTTGTTTAGCAACAATTGACTCCCCTACTGGTGTAGAAACTAGGAAGGGCTCAAAAATCTTTTCGGGACTCATTTTGGAATTCACAACTACAAGTGGGGTCACATAGAGAGACTTGATCTGGGGTCCAACAACTCATAGACATTAAAGAAAAAGACATGGAACATACCAGTAACAACATCGGGAGAGTTCTCCTGCTCCTGATAGGATTGTATGACATAGAATTTGTCCTGGCACTGACCGCCAGGAATGCTAGATGAAGCACCCTAAACAGAGGCGGGATGAGGTACCGGAGTTGGTGCACTAGTAGCCAGTGCTTGAGGCCGGGCATCTCTGTTCCCTTTCTAGTGTGAGGACAATCTCTAAGTCTATGGCACTACTTACCATAATCAAAACAACTCCTCAAATCTACGAAACACTCATCGGAGTGATCCCTAACACACTTAGCATAAGGAGAATAATGGTGCCTGTTACCAACGTTGTTTTGTGACCTAAACATAAAAGAGCTGCCCTCTTACTCCTGCCTGCCTCTAGGCATGGGAGCACTAGCTGATGAAGGTGCTGGCATAGATGGACGTCTCTGCAACTTAGGGCAGTTCCCTCCATGGAACCTAGGCTGGCTAAACTAATGCTGCTCAAATCTAGCCCTCTTATTACCCCTCACTCTATCTCTCTCTTATCTCTCTCTCTCTAATCTTATCTACTTCTATCTTCTATGCATGCATCAACAACCTAGCTAGATCTATATCCCTATACAGCATCATAGTCCTACACTTCTTCCATGCCAACGCAGAAACACCGATCACGAACTTGCTCATAATATCTCGGGTGTCAGAAATCAAATCAGAAGCATACTTGGTCAACTGGTTGAATGTCAAGTAGTACTCCTTAACAGTTATGGAGCCCTACCTCAAGTTTATAAGCTCCTTAATCTTTCCTTCCCTCATCTCAGATTGAAAGAACTTATCCAAGAATGCATCTTGGAATAATTGCCAAGTTGAAGGAGCAGCATCCTCGCCTCTACACTGCCTCCATGATACAACCCAGTCATAAGCTATGTCCTTCAACCTATAAGATGCCAACTCATTACTTTCTTCCTTAGAAATATATATCACCTGCGTGATCTTTCTTACCTCCTCAAAGTACAACTGTGGGTCCTCATCTGCCTTTAACCCATAAGACTTTGGCGGATTCATCTGAATTAAATCACGAATCTTAGCCACAACTACATCACCTCCCTACTGATTTGCAATAACAGCCTAGTTATTAGCTCGAACATTGGTGGTGACTTCTTGGGCTAACACTTGAAAGGCTACCCAAAACTCGACATGATACAGTCTCATTCAAAGGATCAATAGGTGGGGGTTGCTCATCATCATTACTATAGGCATTCGCTCTTCAGAGAGGTATTTTCTAAAATAGAAGAGCACGAATTATAAGATGCAAGGGACAACTATAGGTACGATAGATTCTGAAAGAAGAAACAACTTTTTCCTAAAATGTCTTACAACCTCTTTCTCATAGATGTGGCGCGCTGCACATCGATGATCAAGACTCTACTTAACGTGACTTATGAGACTCCCTAGGATACTTAAAACCTTAGGCTCTGATACCAAGTTTGTAACGACCCAAAATCGCCACCTGGGACATCACATGGTGCTTAAGGCTACAAGTAGCCCCAAGCTAACCCTTTGAGCATGTTTCTACTAATAATACTCATTTCAAGATGAAATAATTCAAACATTAGC
Organism: Capsicum annuum; assembly: GCF_002878395.1. NCBI lineage: Eukaryota > Viridiplantae > Streptophyta > Magnoliopsida > Solanales > Solanaceae > Capsicum > Capsicum annuum. Next base: position 163,402,899 of record NC_061113.1, read on the forward strand.
ATAGTAATATTATATGAAGGGAGATACAGAGAAAATACTCGGTCAAACGACCATAATACTGGAATTTTCAACACAATCACAATATGGCAACCAGTCTGACAAAGCCTATGCTAATCCATAAACTAGAGAGCCATTGGGACAGGTACCCAACTGACTCAAAATAAACTGAAAGTAAAAACATAGCTTCTCAAATGTAGAAATGTCTGAAGATAGGTCCTCGAAGCATGGGTACTCAACACTATAGGAATGTAGACAGAAGTACTAGAAAGTCACTGAAGAGGATGGGACTGAGCACCTGAAGCTACATTATAAGACAATATAACACATAGACGTATATATGGATCAACACTTGGGAATATACTGAGTATGTGGGGGTTCATGCATTTATATAAAACAACATCAATACTCTTTAATCAAATTATGTATGCAATAAGTAATGACTCATATGGCTTGATTAAGTATAAAATGTAAAGCTCATGAATCATGTAGAATGGAGCATGTAACACAAATCTCACGAGTTATCATAGTTTAAATTTGAAACATACTTGAAGGTATTTCATTCACTTTAGTAAAATATTTCGTTTCAAGCTTTAGGGAAATCATTCTATCTCACTGGAAAGATACTCTTGTTTAGGGAACTAACTTAGCTCATATCTTTAGAGAAAATACTTATATCAAGGTAAAATACTTTAGTCTGAACGATAAAATTTGCAACTTTACTATCAAGAAAATAACTTGTATTAAGGGAGGTTCTATTAACCGACATAGCTACATGGAGTCCAACATTTTGTCCTCTTAAGGAAGAGACCCCACGTTGGGGAGGAGCGTCATACTCTTGCCAGGGAGTATAACCTCAATTTAGTGATCACTTATCTCGGCCTCGGGCCCAATATCTTGGCCTTAGGCCTAAAATCTAAAACCTATGATGGCACATACTTCTAGGGTAATAAACCATAGTAACTTACTCAACTCGGTGCTAAATACTACTCCCTTAAGTTTATCTCGCTCATCTCATGGAAAGTCACTTTAAAATAATCTCATGGTTCATCAATAACCCAATAATCAAGTCTGTAATCTCATGTAGTGAAGTGTATATCAAAACTCCATAACCATTAGGTCAAAATATTTCTCAATAATCTTAGAATACTCAAATCATGGGTGCTTATAGCATAAAAGTTCATAAAATTGCAAATCTCAAGTAGGGCTCAATTACCCATAACTAAATCTTAAGTTAAAACTCATCTAAAGCATAATAGATAGCATATAGATTCATAACTCATGTAGAATTTGGAAATTTCAGCAATTTGTCTCAAAATCTCAACATACTCATATACTTCAATATATTAAACATTTCAACTATTAATTTCTCAAGACTTAAAATCATGGGGTATAGACCCAGCTGCAATTTCTTAAGAAAATATGTGAAAATTATGTCATTAGACTCTCAATTCATGGAAAACATCAAAATATAACAATCAATAATAATGGGTGAAAAATCCTAATTCAAATTCATGTAAAATCTCATAGATTGCATAAAATCATAGTTTAAATAAGCCTTTGGGCATAAGGATGAAAGGATTACCCTTGTTCAAAACTCCACATACCATAGATTATGAAATTGGATGAACAAGCTTGCTTTAAACTCTTCTTCTTACCCTTGAGAGAGGGTTCTTGCAACCCTTGAACTTGGGGAACTTAAATCTCAACTCAATTTGTAGAATCTATGGTGAGTTCTTAGATTTCTTGGAAAAGGGTTTTAAATTTGATCTTAAGGAAGAAACCCTAGCTTTCTTGTGTTTGGATGATGAATGAAGCCATTTGCTTCACTTGTAATTTATTTGGTTGATAAAAGAGTGGAAAGACTGAAAAACCCTTTTAAAAATAAGCTAAAAATACTGAATGGGGTCTACGACAGTCGGAGGGATGTTCCATTGCAAGTCGGATGGTCCATTGGGTCGTCCGTCGTACAATGACCAAAAAAAGGACACACTACCTTGATGCGATGGTCAGATGGATGGTCTATTGCAGGTTCGCTGGTCCGTCAGATCGTTCGTTGCACGATGGCCAAGATGAAACCACACTGCCTTAGTGGCGATGATCTCAGTGATGGTCTGTCACAGCCTTGACGGTCCGTCGTCCTGGCTGTCAGATTTGGGCCAGGAAGAGGAGTTTCTACCTTGGTTGCGATGGTCCGAGTAGATCATCCGTCGTACCTGGGTGGTTCTTACAACTCTCAATAAAACGGCCATAATTTCTCACCCCATTGCCGGATTTGGACAAAATTGGTATCGTTGGAAAGTTAATTAAATTCTCTTCATCACAAAAAGTCAAATTTAACAACATTCTATATGGTTTAAATACCAATCACTTGGGAAGTCTCTTCTTAATCTTTTAGGGTCAGAATTACACATCACTTTGCATGCTCTAAGGCCTATACTATGAGGGAACTTTGTGGGGTCTTACGCTGAGACACTAGGGCGATGCACAGGGCATCAATCGACTAATTTATGCCTAAATACCTAGGGTTCGAAACTGAGACATGACACCTGAATTGAGTTAAACTCACAATCACAAGGATGTGTTACCTTGAACCGATCTTATTCACGAAACATAGGATAGTATGACTAAATGGAAAGCTGGAAAACAAACCATAGGAATTTGACTGTCTCATTGCTAAATGAAATTGCTAGTTTTACTGACTAACTCATGCTGAAAAATCTTAACCCAAGATGAGAGAAAGAGGTCTAATAATGCATATCATGAGTATGAAGGATCTATAACATACCTGAATCTATGCTGGGGAAATTTTCTTGATCATGGTGAGTCTGAAGAGCATAAAACCTATTCTGATGCTAACCACTAATGGTACTGGAAGTAGCGCCCTACTGGCGTAAATTTTTTCCCTTCTAAGCACTTAATCTACTTTTCCACAGCCTGTGGCCTTGCTTACCATATCAATAATAGACCTCACTGCCTGCTCTACATACACCTAGGTGATTCTTACTGCACTTTTCATAAAGTGGATAGGTAAGACTCCCGTTCTCACTACTTTGGGCTTTTGAGCCTGGCGACCTATTACGACTGTCATTTCTAAACTTTGGTACTGGTGCACTAGCTAAATATGGGGATGGGACTAAAAATTTATGACTATACTGAGAACGGATACCACCCTCTGAGTTAGGCTGAGCAAAACTGAAACTACTTGTCTTTGCCCTCTTATTCTTCCTTTTCTTCACCTTAATATTTTGTTCTTCTATCTACTGAGCATGGTTCATAAGTCTAGATAAAGTTATGTCAGTATTCAGCATGGTGGATCTGCACTCATTTACCATGCTATCATTTACCCCAGACACAAACTTACTCATCTTAGCCCTACTATCTGCAACCACATAAAGGGCATATCTGGCTAATTGAGTAATCTTATGAGAATACTCTTTCATCATCATGTTGCTTTGCTTGAGGTTAATGAATTCTAACACTTTAGATTCTCTAAGCTCTAGGGGAAAGAACCTCTCTAAGAATGCAGTGATAAATTCATCCCATTTTATAGGCCCTGCATTATCTCCCCTTTCTGACTTCCACTGCTTGAACCAAGTATGAGCCATATCCTGCAACTGATATGCAGCTAGCTCAACACACTCAATAGTAGTCACCCCCATGATATCAGTCACCTTCTGAACCTGATCTAAGAATTCCTGAGGGTTCTCATCTAACTTAGACCCAAGAAAGGATGGAGGGTTCATTCGGGTAAAGTCCCGAATCCTGACTACAACTGAATTGGCCACTGGGTTGTCGGAATGACAACTGGTCATTCATTCTGAGCAACAACTAACTGAGCAAGTGTAGTGAATATAGCCCTCAACACTACATGATAAATATGTTTACCCAAAGGTTCTTCGAGCTGAGGGGCTGCCTAATTACCGTTTCTTATTTTAGGAGGTATGTTCTGTAGAAGAAAGGGTGAAATAGATTAGACTGAGAGTTTAAATTTGATCCTATGCTCACTGGCACGACATTAATACTAAAAGAAGGGAAACTATTCCTAAAACTTCTCATAGCCTCCTGCACATAAGTGTGGTGCACAACACACCCATGTACAAGACTTTACTAGATATGGCTTTCAGACTTACTAGGACACTATTGAACCTTAGGCTCTGATACCAAGTTTGTAACATCCTGAATTTGGTACTCGGAAAGCTACACAGTGCTCATGACCCTAAAGGACCACAAGCTTACCCATGACTAAAATCTGTAACTAAGCACTAAATAATATATTATAAATATGTAGAATATAAGTTGTAAGGACATAAGTTTCATAATTGAACTAATACTGAATACAATACATTGTCTATAATGGGGTATGAAAATACCGAAAACTAAGATGAACTATATAAAACATGTTGTAGTCCAAAAGCCTCTAAACTATCTGAAAATTGTGGAGTTGATAGGACATGTCCCTAACTAACTCCAAACTATTGAAATTATAAAGTAATAAAATAATCGTGTTATCTTCGAATGATGAGGACTTACTGTAAGTCTGGCTACTAAATGTCTAATCTACTAAGGATACTTGGGAGCTCGTGCTTCTAAACCTATGGTATAAAACACTATAGTTCAAATGCGTCAGTACTTTAAATATACTGGTATGCAAGTGAGGTAGGCTGAATGAAATTGTTCTTATGTATGAACAGTACTAACTGACTGAATAACATGAACGTGATAATAAATGCCTGAATATGTGATCGTAACTGAGATCGTGATAGGATAGAATACTAAGTTCTAACTACTGAGTCTACTGATAATGGGGATTTACTGATATATGATTTTACTATTACTAAAATACAAATTAACTGTATTACTGGTAAGCTGACAACTGAGTTTACTGATATGGATATTTAAATATTTGTTTTTAAGAGTTCTGATTATGAAGAACTGATCTGATTATCTGTATCAGATCGACAGAGTATGAATACTGATAACATGAGTTATGATAACTGATATAACTGATAACATGAGTGACTATATCTAACAGTCCTAAATCTGATAAAACTAGCTGAGTTCCATACTGTATCTAGCAGTCCTGAAATTTGTAAAACTATCTGAGTTCTATCACTGACAATGAGACTGAAAACTGAGACTGTAGGAAGTAATCCTCTAACCGACATGCCCCATACTAAACTAACTGGGGTCCAACCAGTAACCCTAGTTGGAAGGGTGTCAATACCGCACCACTGGTAAAGACAACTACTGTGGAGTCAGTCCTAATCTAGCAGTTGACCCATAGGATCAGTCTTATATATTTAAATATGCTAACGGGTGATTCCTGAGTATGTCAGCCCTATCTAACGGGTGAGTCCCCATCCCTAGGCTCGCTCGATGATGAATCCTACTCCCATCTAAAAGACACTAAACTGATTAACTAAACTGAAGTGATTATTTAAACTGAGTTGATGCTAATGGTATTGTTTAGCGGAGGTAAACTGAGTTTACTGAGTTCTTTTAACTGACAGAATGTATTAAGTTCTGAGGACTAACTGAGAGTACTGAAATTACTGAGATAACTAGGAATATTGTGGTTACTAAAATTACTGAGATTACTGAGTAGGACTGATCTAATGGATACTGGATTTAATGAGATTTCCTGAGTCACGAGACTAACTAAATTCTACTTATCAGCGCATGACTGAGATTCTCATGAAAACCTGACCTGGCTCTAGGCACACAGCTAAATTGTCAGGGACAAGTACCCCCAGGACTTGATGGAAAGAAACTAACATAGCATGGCTTACTTGAACACATTACAAATAACACAATTCATAATTCATATATTGAAACACTTCATCAAACATGTGATATGCATAAACTTGGACATAAATGGGGATTTCACAATATCATGCTAGTTGGGCACTTTTGTTTCATATAGGCACTTAATCAACACATAGTAGGAATAATATATGTACACAACATTATACAACAACTAAACATCATGATTCAACATCTAATTTCATCATCCTAGGGTTTAATCATATGTTCACCTGAATATACATCTATACAAATCAATTCCAAATAACATTGATCACCTAACATGGATTTGAATTCAATTGATCATTCTCAGCATAAACAAAACAAACACAACATGAAATTCATAAAGAAATCCATAAACTTGAACTTAGAAAAGAGATTCTTGGGATTCATGGATGAAAAGAGTCCATGAATGAACACTATGCATACCTTGGTTCATAAATAAACAAAGATTTATGGAGGAAATTCTTGAACTTGAATCTTTTATGAAAACCCTAATGTGTTTTGAGAGAATTTTGAGAGAATAGTGTATATTTTGGTGTAATAGAGGCTTAAATATGTGTTTTTGAGCTTATATAGGGTAGGTAAATTGACCCTTTTAACCCAAGGACACGTATTTTAATTCTTGCAAAAATATCCTGATTTTCGTCCTTGGCGTGACATGCCACTATCGCACCAAGTCACTAGAACTGGACAATTGGGAATCTGCATGGTGGCGGAGGCAGAGCTATCCCATTGCCACCTTGTTTGAGACTTAGAAGTTTAGTGTGATGTGATACTATCGTGGAGCAACACTGGAAATTAACATTTGTCATTTAAGCTGGCTCTACGATGTACTGAAAATCTTAAAAATACCAAATGTATAAAAGTGGATTCATCTATGAAACAAGTCTTTAACATTTTTGGGATGGATTTAAGCTAGTAGAAGTATAGGGTATTAAAAAGCCTCTAACTGCTGACTCGATCTATCTAAATACGATCAGGATCTTGAGAGTTCAAACCTATGATACGAGACATAATAGCACAAAGAAAGAGCATGCGGTTAGTATGTGGAATATACTGGTATGATAGATGAGGTAAGTTTGAATGAAAGGGTTCATATGCATGAACAGTAACTAACTGAATGATATACAATAACTGAATATAAGAGTACGTGAGTAATTGATACTACTAAAATCACTGAGTATGCAATACCGTGCACATACGTGTTACTATGATAGAGCTTTTCTTAAGCTAAATACTGAGTTCTGATAACTGAGTAATTGATATCTAAAGTACCTAATAACTAATATACTGATACTTATTGACTTTGTCTAACAATCTTGATTCTATAAAATGAACTAAGTTCTAAACTGAAGATTGAAACTTAAACTGTGGGAGGTAATCATCTAACCGACATGCCCCAAATCTGAGCTGATAGGGGTCCAACCTGTGACCCCAGTTGGAAGGATGCTAATACCGTGCCATAGGTACTAACACTGGAAAACTAAGATGCCAAGACTAACTAACAGGTGATACCGGGGCGGAGCCAAACCTAATCTAATGAGTGACCCCTAGGAGGTAGTCAATCCTAGTCTAAAGAGTTAATCCTCATCCTGCACTGGCTATGCTGTTTGGAGTACAAGGACTTCTACAAATAACTTTTCCACTCTGACGGGGAATCCATCATCCCTGCACACACTTGGTGCTAAATCCTACTCTTACTGAAAGACACTGAACTGAGTATATGGAAATGGACTAGACCGATACTAAGTTTTCTGAGTTTTCTTGAGTTCTATAATTGACCGAGTTCTGTAGCTAATTGAATTTTATTAATCGTGACCTGACTGATACAATTCTATAACTGATGCTAGCTCTAGGTAAATAGATAGATTATCGGGTATTAAATACCCCCAGGACTCGATAGCATAAAAAGAAAGACATAACATGATCATAAAGGCATAATAATACTTTCTTGCTAATAATGCACTCATTTAGACATTTTGTCAAACACTTGATATACATGAACTTGTGCATGAATGGGATCACATAATAACGTCATGCTTTCACTAGTAAATTCACATAAATATTTCATCAAACACTTGTAGGGCATAAGCTTGTACATGATTGGGACCACATATTAACATGTCATGATTCCACTATTTACTTCACATAGGAAATTTAGCAAACACTTAGGGAGCATGGATTATTTACATGATAATGGACTATATATGAACATCATGATACATTAATAAATTTGTAAATTGAAGGGTTTATCAAGAAAATCACATATTCATCACACATGCAATTCAATTTCATGAAGGCTTGTAATTTAATCATGGATTAAGACCCCACAATAACATGAACATGAATTTAATTTAATTCAAAGATGAACGTTCATAATCCAACAATCTTGTAATTTGAAAATAGATTCGTGGACTCTATAGGTGAAAGGAACCCGTAGATGAACACCTAACATATCCGAATCTTATGGATTCTTGAAGTCCTTTAAGGATTTCTAGAGGATTAGTCTTGATTCTTGAAGAAAGTATTTTTCCCTCTTTGAGAGAGAATGCCTTTTGATTTGGGAAAAAGTTAAATAATGAATGACTTAGAACATTTTTAGGGCTTAAATCCCGTATCTGGGCATATAAAAATTAAGGAAAAAGACAGTTTTAACCTTGGATGAAAGATTTAATTTTTATCAAAATTTTCTAATTTGGGCCCTTGGCGCGACGCGATGCTATTGTGCTTTTGCTCTAAAATTTGAAAACAAGGAAAGTGGTTGGTGGCGTGACAGGGTGGTATTGCGTTTCCACCTTGGATGTGACCTGAAAGTTCACCACGATACTGTGGGATCCCGTTCGTACACTAGAAATTGACAAATGTGAAAATAATTTGTGGCACGATGCACCGGTATCGCGATACCTCACTGGAAACTGACAATTGCCATTTGGACATACTCCACGATGCGCTACTAGCCTGAATGACGGTGCTTAGTGACTGAAACTTAAAATACCCATAACTTTTTACTCGGTTTTTAGATTTAGGTGAATTTTATATCTTTTGAAAGCTAACTAAATTTTCTACGCATTGGAAGGCTCTAAACTGAAAAATACTTAGCACTAAGAAAATTTTTTACTGGATCACTCATGTATTGAGAGTTAATCTAGGCTTGGAAAATATGAGGTATTACAATATCTCCTCCTTGGGGACATTCATCCTTGAATGATACTGATTAAGCTGAGAAACACTGATATACTGAGTTTACACACAGAACATGCATATCTGATGCATGGAATACATGACTGAACTACTGACAAGCTAAATTTTCCTACTAAACGTACATATCTGATGCATGAATACATAACTAAACTAATTCATGGATGCTTGACTGAGTATTTAACAGTAAGGAATACCATGTTTAAAACTGTAACAAAATCATGGATCTGAGTAAATCTAACAAAGACTATCACCTTAAGCTGAGAATACTAATGAACCTAAGATCTTTTAATGAACATGTATGAATGGGAAAATGAGAAAATGACTTAGTCTGAAACATGATACATGAACTGAATACCATGAACTGAACTAATTTCTTGAATACATTCCTGCCATAAAATGGTCATACGACTGAGATTTAAATGTGAGAGTTAAATTATGAGTGCCCGTTACATCAAACAGGATCTTATTATGTGAAGAGAAAATAGAAGGTTTAGGAAATGAAAGCCTGGGGGTTATAGTGTATCTCTCCCTTTGGACAATATGTCCCCCGAATAATGTTGACCTGGCTGAGATACTGAGGAAAATTGAGACAATACACAGGCCACCTATGAATTGATTCATGACTGAATATCTAGAATCTGAAACTGAGGCGTGATACATGAATTGAGCTGAACTCGCAACACTAGGATGATCTATCTTGGAACAGTCATATTCACAAAACTGCGGATAGTACGACTGGGTGGAAAGATGGGGAAACCGTATGAATTGTCTGCCTGACTGCTAAACAGGATTCCTGTATTTACTAACTAACTCATGCTAAAAACTTATACCCAACTGGAGCATTTCTTGACACTATTTCTATATATTTCTACTAACTTTAGGGAGCAAGGAGAACTTGACATGGTCTGAATAAGGCATCTGAATAAGAAGTCATAATATGGCTAAAATTCTATGATATGGGCACTAATAACTCTACCTACTAAGGTGTGATCTGGGCTTAATTCTCCCACTATGTTCAAGCTTACTTAAATCTCTAAAATGCATTTAGCCCCTTACACATCATCATGATATTCAAGCCTATCTTTATAACTACAGCTTCATGTAAAACTAGCATGCAACAATCTTTTATTAACATAAAACATTTTCTTTCTCCTATCTAAACAACTGCTCATCACCACACCATCTAATAAACAAAGTTCACTAAAGGTTAAAATATGAGAACCTGAAGCATGAATGGACAATATACAGAACTTGACACTTAACTGTGGCCTAAGGAATAGAATATCAACCTCATGGATTTATCAAGAGATCTAGACTGAGGATATACATTACATAAATCTGAATTTAGCTAATCATTAAGAGTATAGCATAAGTCATGGAATCCAAGAATACTGTAAGACATGAGTACATGAGTCATCAGCTGCATGACCTGAGTTCGGAGTTTTTGTATTCATGGAACATGATTCATAACACTGAGTGAACTAGAACTGCTCATAATAGGAACTATAAGCATACATGATTTTTGATAACGTGCACGAATAAGAGGTTTGCTCATAGAGGTGACATGTAAGGCATGAGCAGATATCATGATAGCTGAAGACTTTGGACTGAGGTAAGGATGGGTTGGGCATCAACCTCTCCCACTGCTTCTCTACATATACTGACATTACTACTAAAATATGAAAGTCTGACCTGGTTACTTGTTCAACCATCTCCCCCTTAGCTTAAAGTTATCATTCTAAGTATGTGAACCTCTTAATAAACTCTAAATCAAACTGAAACCACTTTCCTCTAGAGTCTGAGATATAACAATACTCGTAAACTCTAAACTCACTCTGAAGGACTACTCCTGATAATGTAAGGTCCATTACTAGTACTTCCTTCTGATACATGATTCTTAGTCTTCTATTGCCCCAACAATCATAATATAGCAACCTCATTACTCACTATCTTAGAATTCTCAACTTCTCTTTATACCATGTCAATCTAGAGATTCAAACTTAAATCAATTGAAACTAAGGTAATACCCCTTCATTTAATGATTGGTTCATCAAGAAACTGAAATGGAATGACTCCATTACTGAAATTAATTGAAGAGATTTTCTGAAATACTGTAATCGAGCAATTTCTAAATACTCGCCTAGCTAGAATAGATTTATCTACTGAGGTAAGCACTAGGAAATGTTCTGTTAAGATTTTTAGTCTTACTTAAAGTTGATTGAAATTCAAGGAGTAACAAAAGATAGAGAAGCTCCTAGATCTAATAAGGCATGAATATGAAAATAGAAGATCTATAATGTACCATTGACCGCATCAGGGGAACTTTCCTGATATTGTTTGGATTGAAGTGCATAAAGCCTATTTGGGCATTGCCCACTGGCGGCACTGGAAGTGGCTCCCTGCTGATTCAAGCGACCAGACTGAGTTGAAGTATGGTGGTGCTGTCCTTGTGAACCTGACTGAGGACAATTCCTTACTCTACGACCTATCTTGACACACCCAAAACAAACATCACTACCATCTCTACACATTTTTTTATGTTTCTCACTACATTATTTGCAAAAAGGATTAGTACGAACACCCTCCACTACCTTATGACTAAGAGCCTGGTGCTTCACGTCGACTGTCATTCTTAGACTTAGGCACCGGTGCTCTGATTGAAGGCAGAACTGTGGCTGAGAATTTTTGATGAAACTAGAAATGGTTACCACTCTCTGACCTTAGCCTAAAACCACTTGTTTTGAATTTCTTATTCTTTCTGTCTTCTTTCCTGTGATTCTCCCCCTTGCTCTGCTGAGTATGAACGCTAAGCCTAGATAGGACAACAGCTTGTAGGTTATTCTGAGCAACTACTGAATTTTCTAAAGTAGTGAAGGCAGCTCTGAATTTTGCATGGGAACATACTCATTTAGGGAATCTTCCTGAATGGGCAGTGGTGCTGACAGATTTCCAGTTCTCCTTTCTTTAGTATTTTTGGGAGGCATGTTCTATTGATGAAAAGGAGAGAACAGATAAGAATGAGAGTTTAACTTGAGCTCATACTTACTTGAATGGCATGAACACTGAAAGAAGGGAAACTTTTCCAAAACATCTCATAGCCTCCTATCCATAAGTGTGGCGCGCCACACACCCATGCATAAGACTCTACTAGATGCAGCTTTCAGACTCCTTAGGACTTTGTTGAACCATAGGCTCTCATACCAAGTTTGTAATGTCTCGAGAGCACACCCTGGATGCCACACAATGCTTACGACCCCATAGGACCAAAATATAACCCATGACTGATATCTTCTGTGAGTACTGAATAGTAATACTGAAATAAATGTGGAATTAGGCTGAATTTCCATAAGGTTTAAAATCTAAATACTAATAACTAATAACATCTGGTAAAAATATCTGAAAACTAAACATTGTCTGAACTGGTCTAGTATGAAAGCCTCTAACTGAACTCTCTGAATATGGAGTTGATGGGACAAACCCCTAACTAACTCCCACTACTGAACTACAGATAAACTAAAATAAATTATATCCCTGATAGATGAGGACTCACTACTAACTCTGCAACTGCTGACTGGATCTGGCTAAATGCGGTCAGGATCTTGAGCATCCAAACCTATGATATAAGATATCATAGTGCAAAGAAAGAGTATGCGGTCAGTACATAGAATGTACTACTATGCTAGATGAGGTAATGCTGAATGCAAGGGTTCATATGCATGAACAGTAACTGACTGAATAATATAGAGTAACTAAATATAAGAGTACATGAGTAACTGATACTACTTAAATCACTGAGTATGCAATACTGTTCATATACATGTATACTATTCTGAGCTTTTCTAAAGATGAATACTGAGTTTTGATATCTGAGTAATTCATATCTGAAGTTACTGATAACTAATTTACCACTACTGATTAACTATGTCTGACAGTTCTAATTCTGTAAAATGAATTGAGTTCTAAACTAAAGACAAAAACTAAAACTGTGGGAGGTAATCATCTAACCGACATCCCCCAAATTTGAGCTGATAGGGGTCCAATCTGTGACCTCAATTGGAAGGGTGCTAACATTGTGCCACAGTTACTAACATTGGAAAAACCTGGATGCCAAGCCTAATTGATGGGTGACACCTAGGCGGAGCTAATCCTAATCTAACCGGTGCCCCTAGGAGGTAGTCAAGCCTAGTCTAATGGGTGACTCCTCATCCTGCATTGGCGACACAGTTCTATAGTATAAGGACTGCTACTAACGACTCTGCCTCTATGATAGGAAAGTCATCATCCCTATACTCTCTCAATGCTAAATCCTACTCCTAACTAAAAGATACTAAACTGAGTGTACAAAACTGGACTGGACTGATAATGAGTTTTCTGAGTTTTCCTTAGTTATGTAACTGACTGAGTTCTACTAAGTTCTGTAGCTGACTGAATTGTACTGATCGTGACATAACTGATATAATTCTATAACTGACACTGGCTCTAGGTAAACAGATAGATTGTCAGGTATTAAATACCTCCAGGAATCGATATCTTAAAAAGAAGGACATAACATGATCATAAAGGCATAACAATACTTGCTTGCTAACAATGCACTCATTTAGACATTTTGTCAAACACTTGATATACATAAACTTGTGCATGAATGGGATCACATAATAATATACTATGCTTTCACAAGTCAATTCACATAAGCATTTCATCAAACACTTGTAGGGCATAAGTTTATACATGATTGGGACCACATAATAACATGTCATGATTCAACTATTTATTTCACCTAGGCAATTTAGCAAACACTTAGGGAGCATGGATTATTTACATGATAATGGCCAACATATAAACATCATGATACATTAATAAATTTGTAAATTCAAGGATTTATCAAGATAATCACTTATTCATCACACATGCTATTCAATTTCATGAAGGCTTGTAATTTAATCGAGGACTAAGACCCCACAATAATATGAACATGAATTCAATTCAATTCAAATATGAAAGTTCATAATCCAACAATCTTGTAATTTGAAAATAGATTCGTGGACTCTTTGAGTGAAGGATCTCATAGATGAACATCTAATATACCTGAATCTTATGGATTCTTGAAGTTCTTGAAGGATTTCTTGAGGATTAGTCTTGATTATTGAAGCTAGGGTTTTTTCCTTTTTGAGAGAAAATGCCTTTTGATTTGGGGAAAATTGAATAATAAATGACTTAAAATATTTTTAGGGATTAAATACCGTATCTGGGAATATAAAAATTATGGGTAAAAATAATTTTAACCTTGGACGAAATATTTAATTTTTGTTAAAATTTTCCAATTTGGGCCCTTAGAGCAATGCGGCGCTATCGCACCATGTCTCTGAAATTTGCCAAGTGGGAAAGTGGATAGTGGCGCGATGCGGTGGTATCGTGTTTCCACCTTGGATGCGATCGGGAAGTTCACCGCGATGCGGTGGGATTGCATTGGTGCACTAGAAATTGACAAATATGAATATAATCTATGGCGTGATTATACTCCGCGATGCACTATTGGCCTGAATAACCGTGTTTAGTGACTGAAACTTAAAATAGCCATAACTTCTTACCTTGTTATCGGATTTAGGCAAATTTTATATCGTTAGAAAGCTAACTGAATTTTCTACACATTGGTTGGCTCTAAACAGAAAAATACTGAGTATTTAGTAAAATTTATATTGGAACACTCATGTACTGAGAGTTAATCTAGGCTAGGGAAATACGGGGTATTACACATGCCTTAATTGACTAAGAAATCATGACAAAATTGACCCCTTCAAGCTTGAATGTTCAAACCCTAAATTATTTTTCTCCTCTTGTGTTGTAGAAATATAAACTAGGGATTTGAGAGAGTTAAAATGTATTTAGGGACTTTGATTTCATGTAAATATGTTTAGGGACGGTTATTGGATGTAAAAAGATTTTGTTGCCCTTGTATTAACATAAAAATGGAGTTCCTACATTGCAAAAACATAGGGTAGGCGGTGCCTAACCCATGGAAAACCTTAAGGATTGCAGTGCCTAACCCATGGAAAACCTTAAGGTTTGTGGCGCTTATCCCATGCCAAACCTTAAGGTTTGCGGTGCCTAAGCTATGGAAAACCTTTTCCATTGAAGGTATGTGATAGTAATGCGATGCCTTTCCATCGCCTATACTCTATTTTGCAATGCCTACTTATTTTTAAGGTCCTTAAACACTCCCAACACCTCCCACAACATCAACACATGATCTACCATCACTACGAGGATCCAAAAGGTCATTTTTGATGCATTAATAGAGTGTTACCAATATGGGGTGTTACATTATCTCCCCTTTGGATCGTTAGTCCCCGAATGATGGGTAGGGACTTGTTGAAGCTCTAAAAGTATAGCATAAGGAATGTAACCTCTCATTGAACATTTTTCCTCAACAAAATATGAAAAGGCATTATAGAGCTCATGATGTCTCCTAGTTAAAAGTGTAAGCATGAAGCGTGAGATAACAAAGATTGATATAGAGATGACCTTTAACATAATTTCTAAGGATCATGATCACCACAACATATGGTATGAGTTTATTTGGTCTGATTTTACATCGGTACTAATCATGAAATAAGGTTTTTGCGAGACATAGGATTAGAAGCATTCTCTACCTTACAAGGTACAACGAATAGACATAAACTTAGAGACACTTCTTGTCTACACCCCAAACAATTAATAGCATACTTCATACATTCCAGCTTACAATTCTCCCATCACGCATCTAACCATGAGAGTTTGAGCTCCAGAACATAAGGCTTTTATGTTGCAGCCTAACTCGGAGAAAAGAGATGCTAGCTTAAGCTATGGGACCTTGTACTCTACATCTCATTTAAAAAATTACTTCACCTTAGCACTACCATCAAATGTACTCGAGTTTTAAATCAAGGAATACCAACCATATAACACATTGGTTTGCATTTTTATCAATCACAATATTCAAACCTATCATTACTACACCCACTTCATGGATCCCCCCACTAAGACTAGCAAATTTAATCACTCTCACAAAAATTTTCACCATATATCTCTTTCCTAATATTTCACATAAAAAAAGTTCATCTCCTTCTTCCCCCTTCTCCTATAGCCTTAGCTCAAGAAATCCCATAAAAAATGTCACCTTCAAGAACATTAATTCCCCTACCTAACACATTACTATGCTTCCACAACCACCATCATACTAACATATGGAGGGCTATTAAGGGACCTAAGCAAAAGCATCCTAAATGGAAGTAATAGTGTTAGATTATAACATATACTTATTGCACTACTTAAGATGGGAGATGAGGAGAAGATACGATATGATAGACACGAAGTGCTTCTTATATAAAGTGTCTGGATCATAAGTAGAGAGTTGTTTGGCATAAACACAACACAAGATGAGTGCTTAGGACAGACCATAGTGAGAAACATGAGCTCTTACATTACGAGTCGCATAACATAAGTTCGGAACTCATGAAGTCAATGATTGAGACAAGGACTTCTACTCGAAGCTATCGCTTCCCATTTTCAGAGCTGAAATAGGCATGAGTTTGCACAACTTTATCATTTTTTCTAATCCCGATATAAAATGAATTGGTAACATATGAAAACATAGTTCCTTAGAACCAAGCATGATTTAGGACACAGATTTATGGATCATGAACATCATAACTTATATCTTGAATACATGAAACACTGGATTTACTGAGACATCATTGCTTCTAGTTTGGAGGTCATAACATTACATTAGTTACAAAGAGATCTCAGACCTTAGACATAGGTAGGACTTGAATACATAAGACATTGGTATAATGACATCTTAAACGAAAGCAGGAGGAATATGCTTGAATAGGGATAGGTTTATCATGACTCCTCCCCACAACTTGCCAAACTAAGAAAATTTAGGAACTACTATAATTCACCATCTCCACCTTAGATCAAATTCATAATCCTAGACATATGGATATATCCCCTTATCAAATCTATTACCACAACTCTCAAAACAATTGGGGGGGGGTCAGTATACACATGAGCACAACTCCCCTCAATAATTTTAATAAAAACACATAAATTTCTTTCGAGGCCCTCCCCTTAAGGGTGAATAATCATAACTTTCTCCAACCCCTAAAGTCATCGACTTATGACTAACATTATCATGGGACTAGACATCCATACTTCTTAGCACTTACCGCTCTGTATTCAATTTCTTAGGATACTAGCATCACACCTCTAATCACATAAAACTTAACAAAATTGGTAAAAAAATTCCAAGGGCGCATATTGTCTACGCATATTTACTCAATTCAACTCTATATAATGCTATACAACAACTCCTGAGACTTCTCCATACTACAAGATTCAAGAATGAAATCTAGGTACACGTGACACTCAAACACATCACAACTTTTCTAACAACATGCTACCTCAAGGTTCAGCTTATTGTTTTATACTTATGGCCTTATCCACTTAATGGCTCAACCATAATTCATCATTTTTAACTAATACTCATGGCTATATATATATATATATCACAATTTCCCACTCCTTATTTTGCAAGTTGCCAACCTAGGAGATTTTACACCTCACATCAAGCCCACTAATTCATTCCCGCAAAACATGCATCATTAACCATAAGCTACAATTCTCATCACCACAATCCACATCTAAAGTTCAAGCCTATTGTCTAACAACACCAATCATATGGAGCATTCCATATACTATACCAATCAATTGAATATAAATATCAACCTAAGTCTCTTATTTCACTTAACTATGGCCCATAAGTTCATCCTCTCCACGATATTACTTCTATACTTCAAAATCTACTACATAACTTCTCACACATAGTACTAGTTTACAACGACTAGAGAAAAGACAATTAGGGGGGTAAAGTCACATAATAAGGATAGTCTATCTTAATCTTATAATATAACTCACTACCATCTATTAACATATTCTACTTCCTCATATCATATTTTCTTACCCATGCATACAATTAGAATACCTTCAAATTCCATTTACACCAATGAGTCTTTACCGATAACTCATTGACTAATCTACCCCATTCCATTCACAGCCTATAAATAATTTTTAGAACTGCCATAACCATCCATTTTGAGATCTTTCCCTATTTTGAACAAATGATAATCATAGCCATCCAATTCCTTCACAAACTACCATACAATCTACAAATACCAAACAATCTACAAATATTGCTACCATAATAGTCTATCACTATAAAATAGCTGCGGGACCCTATACTCTATATGTCTTTAAGAATATCACTTTATCTTATCAATATATTTCAACAACCACAGTCTTAATTCAAGGAGTACTAACCACATAGAGCATCGATTTATGTTCTCATCAATCACAACATTCAAGGCTATCTTTACTAAACCCATCTCATTGATCTCCCCACTAACACCAGCAAATTGAATCACTCTTACAAAGATTTTTGCCACATATCTCCATCCTAACTATTTCACATAACAGAAGTTCATCTCCTTCTGCCCCCTTCACCTATAACCTTAGATAAAGAATTCACATCAAAATTTTCACATTTAAGAACATCTATTTCCCCTACCTAAGTCACTACTACTCTTCCATAACAACTATCATACTAATATACAGAGGCTCATTAAGGGAACCGGGCATAAGCATCATGAATTGGAATAACACTATTTGATTATGACTTATAGTTATTGCACTACTTAAGGTGGGATATGAGGTGAAGATAGATATAATAGACACGTAGTGCTTAATATATCAAGTGTCTGATCATAAGTAGAGAGTCATTCAGTTATAAGCACAATATAACATGAGTTCTTAGGACTGGGCACAGTGAGAAACATAAGCGCATACATACTTAGTCGTATAACATAAGGTCAAAATTCATAAAGTAAATGATTGAGACAAGGATTGATACTTGGAACTATTGTTTCTAATATTTAGAGATGAGATAGTCAAGAATTTGCATGAACCTTATCACTTTGGCCAATCCCGACATAAAATGAATCACTAACATATGGAAACCAAAGTTTCTTTAAACTAATCATGATATAAGACATGGAATTTTATGAATCATGGGCATCATGAAATAAAGCCTAAATACATAAAAGACTGGATTTATTGGTACATCATTGCTTCTAGTTTGGTGGTCGGAACATGACAAAACTTACATAGAGAACTTAGTCCCTAGACATAGGCAGTACTTGAATACATGAGACATTGGTACAATTACCTCTTAAATTGAAGCAGGAGGAGTTTGCTTGAGTAGGAATAGATTTATCATGACTCTTCCTTGAAACTTTCCACAATGAGAAAATTCAAGAACTACCTTACTTCGTCATCTCCCCCTTAGATCAAAGTCACAATCCTAAAATTGTGGATATGTCTTTTTATTAGACCTATAACAACAATTCTCAACACAATGGGGGTATCAGTATACACATGAACACAAACTCCCCTCAATAATTTTAATAGAAAGACACTAAATTCTTTCTAGGATATCCCCTTCAGGGACACTAATCATAACTTCCTCCAACCCCTAGAGTCATCAACATATGACTAACATTATCATGGTCATGATCATCCATGCTTATAAAAACTTAACACTCTATCTTTAACTTCTTAGAATACTAGCATTACACGTCTAATCACATAAATTAAAACATAACAAAATTTTTAAAACTAGACCAAGAGCTCACAACACCTATTTGTATTTCTCCCAATTGAACTCTAAAGAAGACCATATAGTAGATCTCTAGGATTCTTCATACAATGAAATTTAAGAACATGAACTAGGTAAAAAATTGCATTTATACACATGAAACCTTATCTAACCACATTCTACCTAGGGTTTACTTATTCTTATAAAACCTAACACTCTCATCCGCTTAATAACTCAACCATAATTCATTATTTTAAGACTAGACCTCATGTATATGTGTATATATATCATAATTATTCACTCATTTTTCAATAAGCTGCAAACCTAGGCTATTTCACACCTCATATCAAGCCTAATGATTAGTTCCTACAGAATATGCATCATTAGTCTTAAGCTACTATTCTTATCACCACAATCCACATCTAAAGTTCAAAACCATAGTCTAGCATCAATTGTATTGCACCGATAAAGCATGCCACATATTATACTATCTATCAAGTTGTGAAATCAACCCAAATACCTTATTTCACTTAACTACTACCTACAATCACATCCTCTCTATGACATTACTACTAAACGTCACAATCCACTACATACCTTCTCACATATAGAATAGTTTATAGCTACTAGAGAAAATACAATCAAGGTGGTAAAATCACATAATAGGGGCAGCCTATCTTAATCTTATAATATAACTCTTTACGATCTCATCAACAAATTCTACTTTCTCACATCATATTTACTTACCCATGCATAAATCCCTGACTACCTTCAAATTCCATATACACCAATGAGTCTCTACTCATAACTTATTGACTAATTTATTGTTCCACCATAACAACCGATAAATGATTTCTATAACCACTATAACTATCCATTCTGAGCTCCTTCCCTATTCTAAATAAATAAAAATCATAGCCAATCACTTCCTTCACAGACTATCATACAATCTATAAATCTTTCTATAACATTAACCAATCACCATAAAAGACCAAACCACCCCTTAGTCAAGGGTTATATAACTAAAACTACTTATTTATGTAAAAGTCAACCTCACTCTAACTTTTAGACTTGTGACTTCATATAACTAACTTCAGGATCATCTTACTACCAGTAGGTTATGACACCATAAATCTGGTGGAAATATTATTCCAATATTCTATCACATATCTCTACCCTTAAGCATGATATCTGCAATAAGAATTTTGAAAGAAATTGAATACACTCTGTACTTCAGGCTCAAATGCATAATTGATATAGATAGGGGTATACAATTGAATCACTACACTTTGAAGCACTAATTGTCTCCTCTCAAGTCCTAGTGCTATCTACATACTTTATGGATAAATCAATCAAAAATGATTGCATCATTGAGAATCTAAACTCTTGGACTTGTATCACCTCGACAATTAGGAACCATAAAATTAGAGCAAGGAAGGGAATTGAATAACTTCCACATGGATGGCGCTATAGTAAAAACTAGAGTATGAAGGAATGAGAAACAACTCCTAAATGCCTGGTAGCCTTCTGATTATAATTGTAGTTCACAACACACCTATAAAAAAGAACTAAATGCCCTGGCCATAATGAGCATCCTGAACCTCGAAGGTCCGAGAGACCCCTTAGTATACTATCATAAGAAAAATCCATACATAAATCCAAGTGCGAAAGATATAACACTGTTCATTAGAAACTTATAATCTGAAATGTGTCAACAAGATATGATGATAAAACGTTTCAACTACCGTCTATGAAGCCTCTACTAAATACTAACTATCTAGATTGGGAAAAAACCCTCGATTGGACCTTTTACTGAAAGAGTCAACATATAAATAAATGCCCTCCAAAAGATGGATGGCTTACCAATTCTGTCAAATGCCAAGTGTTCTACTAATGTGATGGACCATATGACTATACTGCATAACCTAAAATATAAGGGGTCAATACACAGAGGTACTGATAAGTAGAACAATCCAAAAACAAAATATAATTTTATACAACATTGGTGTAGCATTTTGTAAAAACATGTAAGCATAAAATAGTTGAAAATACATAGGCATAATTTAATGAGCTTCAAAACATCTTCTTGAAATCATGACTCAACTCTGCATCTCTCTGTTGAGATAGAGTGTACACCCTACAATCTATAATTCATGGGCTATATGGAATCCACCCTTGACTCGGTGGCCAAGCCCCCAACCCAAGTTTGTTGGGAGGGTTAGAGTCTCTACATCTCTAGTCCACCATAAGGACATCGTCAGCCTATAATCCCTTATTTTAGGGAAATATAAAACTCGTGTTGGCAAATCATGGTTTCAGGTAATGAGTTATCTGAACACGTGCCTTCTTCGTATAACTATTTAACTCTCTTTAAGCCCTATTTTAGACTCCTAAAAATCATGCTTTGTTCTTATAATTTGTTTCTCTCTTATTCTCTTTAGGGAACATCATAACAGGGTATCGTCATACCCAAATTTGCAAGTCCTTTATTTTATATCACAATATCTCTACTGCCCTTTTTTATTTCAAAGCGTGTTATTGACCATCCAACAGATTTAAAAATCAAGCGAGAGTTCATACTTCAAAAGAATATAAAAATAAACACTTTCTCTCTTCAATACTTTATCTATGATAGTCATCTCTTTTATCAATAATATGCAATTCCCTATTGGGAACATGGACATTAATAAATCTAAGAAAAAACCCTTTTATTTAGTTATAAAATAGTATAACTTATACATGTCAGTAAACCTTCAAACTCTTGCTTTAATCTATCCGTATAATCAACCCACAACATGTAAAATCAATGGGTTTCATAATAAGAGAGGGAATTACACAAATCATGCTCTCATTTAACTTCTCAAACTTAATATCGCATCAACACATGAAAACATTTCGAATTTAGGGTACAACACCACAATTTTTACAAAACCTTATCATAAAATGAGATTGTCAATGCATATTTATTAACACTTTTTAAATGAATTCTGTATGCATAAGTATATACTCTTTCGATCTTGTTTAAAATAGTAAATCTATGCCCATGAGGTTTAGGATAGTCCCATGTACCTTAAGATTCTTGATTTGTGAAGAAACCTTGAATCTTTGGATCTCTGGGGAAAAGGATTTTGGATTTTCTTCTTGGGGATGAAGAAGGGTTTCCTTGGAAAAATCTGAGTAAAAGAGGCAAATAAAGCCCTTTGGAAGACTCAATTCATGTTATAGACAAAATAGGATGAGAGGAAATGACCTAAAAGAACCTTTGGAGTTTAAAATAAAAAGTTGTAAATGAAGGCATTACGGTCTCTAGACCATCGGGGTAAGCCCAGCACCACGGGCTTCAATCCGATAGACTAGACCAGGCGCCACTTGTTCTATCCTAGCAGAGTTAATCGGGCACCGGGGGCCTATCCTAATGATTCTACTATTTTTATTGTCCAAACATTCCCCTATGTCCGTTTGAAAGTTCCAAAACTAACCCGACATGTACTTTTGACCTCCCAAATCATGAATCAACTTAAAATCCAACATTTTGTTGTTAGGAAGGTCGATTTAAAAATTCATAAATTGTAGGTTTCTAAATGTAAAAAAGTCCTCCACACTTAGAGAAATTTCAAAGTCTTGGACCCCTTAAACACGCAATTGATAGTTGAAACGAGTTAAGACTTTTATGGGGTATTAAAATATCTCCTTCTTGGGAATATTCGTCCTCAGAAGAGACTGCTTTAGACCGAGACTACTGAGGAACCTGAGGTCATATATTAAAAATGTATGTCTATAAACATGATTGCATACTGAGTTTGAAATATACATGAGCTAAAATATAAATCATTGGATTAGAGTTTACACATGTATGAACGATGGTTTTGATTTTCTAGCTAAAAATGTAAGGTATTATAAGAACTAAGCATTATTATCTAACATGATAGAAATAGGATCCCCATGCAACTTCACAATTTCCTCACTAAAAACTTGGCATAATCCTCAGTCAAGAAATTAGTCCTCACTAGCAAGAAGTGAGAAGACTTAGTCATCCTATCCTTGATGACCCAAATTGAATCAAACCAAATCCAAGATCGAGGAAGATCGGTAAAAAAAATCCTCATTGATCACTTCCCACTTCAACATAGGCAACTCAATTTCTTGATACAATCCCCAGGTCCTCAAGTGCTCAACTTTCACTTGGTGACGCACCAAACACTTAGCCACAAAGCTGGCTACATCCCGCTTTATATTGTTCCACCAATAGATCTCCTTCTGATCATGATACATCTTTATTGAACCAAGATGAATAGCACAGTTTGACTCATGTGCCTCAGTCAAGATCCTTTCTTGTAATCTATTTATGTTGGGAAAACACAGTCTTTCTTGGTATCGCAAGGTACCATCACCACTAACCTCAAAGGGCACCACATTCTACGCACCTACATTCCCCTTGATTTGCATCTAGATAGGACCCAATATTTGCTTCTCTTTCACCTTAGCACTAAGAGATGACCTTTCCACCTCTTGAGCTAACACACCACCATCATTTAAGTTTAAGAGACCAACTCCAATGTTATCCAAATGGCAAGTATCTTTAACCTATTCAAGCTTTCCTTAATCCACCTGAGCTAGACTCCCCATGGATAACCTGGTAAGAGCACTAACAACTAAGTTAGCTTTACCTGAATGGTAGTAGAGACTCACATCATAATCCTTAGGTAGCTCAAGAAATCTTCTTTGCCTGATGTTAATCTCTTTCTAGGTTAACACATACTGGACGCTCCTATCATTTGAAAAGATATCCACATGAACTCCATTCAGATAGTGATGCCAGATTTTCAATGCGAATACCATAAGCATAACTCTAATTTATAAGATAGATAGTTCTTTTAATGAACCTTTAACTGTTTGGAGGCATAAGTTATCATTTTTGTATGTTACATCAAAATGAAGCAAAGCCCTACATGGGACATATCGCATTAGACTATAAAACCATTAGTTCCTTCAGGAGAAGTCAAGACCAGAGCCAAAGTCAGCTTAGCCATTAACTTCTCAAAACTACCCTAAAAAATGCTTTTGACAAATAAGAACTTTACCTTCTTCACAGTTAACTTACTCAACGGGGAAACTATAGTCGAAAACTAAGCCCCCTGGCGCTGATTAAACAAGTCATCTATCCTTGGAAGAGGGTATTTATTCTTTACGGTTACCTTATTCTATTATTTAAAATCAATAAACATCCAAAGGAACCATCCTTCTTAGCACGAACAATATCGGTGTACCCCACGGAGACACACTAGGATGAATGAAACCCTTGTCTAAAAGATCCTTTAGTTGCTCCTTAATCTTCTTTAACTCAGCCAGAGCTATTTTATACGGTGGAATAGAGATAAGAAGACTGTCTAAAACAAGATCAATCCCAAAATCAATCTCCTTATCGGGAGGAACACTGGGAAGATCATTAGGGAAAACATTAGGAATTTCATTCGCCTCCTAGAGAGAATGTAAAGATGGACCCTCTGAGTTAGAATCTTTAACCCAGACCAAATGATAGAGACACCCTTTGGAGATTAATATCTAGGCTCTAAGATATGATATGAACCTTTCCTTGGGTGCTAGAAGACCACCCTCCCATTCAATAACCAGCTCATTAGGGAATTTAAAGATGACCATAAGGTTCTGACAATCCAAAAAACCATAGCATGAGTGCAACCAATTTATCCCCAATATGATATCAAAATCAACCATGTCTAATACAAACAGATCAACCAATATTTCCCGACCACCCAAACATACCACACAACGTCTATAGACTTCTAGACACCATAGAGTGACCCACCAAGGTAGAAAGAGGAAATGGTTTCAAAATACCCTTAGGACCAAATGCATAACCACAAATGAGGTCACATGAAAAAACGTAGACCCCAAATAAAGTAAATAGTACATATCACAAGAAAAGTGTTTCAACTTACCAGTAGTGACATTAGGCAATGCCTCAAACTCCTAGCAGGTTGTAAGAGCATAGTGTTGGTTCTGACCAATATCGGAGCTAGATGGAGAACCCTTTTGTACCAGAGCTGAAGAAAAGGAAACCAAAACCTTGTTTTCCCCGGAAGCAACCTTTGCCACTGGAAACTTTTTAAGTATATGCCCTGGGTGGCCAGAGTTGAAACACTTGTCTCATCCCTCATCATTTAAACCCTGGTAAAATCGACCATAAAATATGCAGGAGGATATGATGCAGCTGATTGAGCCCTACTAGCCTGGGATTAGGCATCCTGTACCCTATAATTATTTCCACCATAAAAACGTCAGTCACCAAATGTCATTCGGTAGGGAGCACTAGTTGCTGAGTAAGACCCAAAATTTCTCCACATCTTTTTGGACAAATTTTTACCATCCCTACCACTCTGTTGTTGACCTCCACCCTACTCAGAAAATCTAAACATCTTGCTATGCTCTTCTTTATCTCCGTCTACTTCTCCTACTCTTTCTCAACCTACTTAATTTACACAATTAGCCTAAAGATGTCCATGTCCTTGTTTATCCATGTCCTTGTTTATCCATGTCCATGTTTAACACGATAGACTTACTTTCAAAAATCAAGTCTCGAGACAACTCAGAGGCAAACTTCCTTATTCAAGCCCTTATGCTAGAAACCAACTTTGAAGCATACTGGATAGCTGGCAAAACATCAAGTTATACTCCTTGATTGACATCTTTCCTTGCTTCAGGTTAACAAACTCTTCCGTCTTGGCCTCCCTTAACTCTTGAAGAAAGAAGCGATTTAGGAAAGCATAAGAAAAATCATCCCACAGGGATGACTAAGAATTATCACCCCTTTACTAATAAGAGACATCTTTCAATTGATAGGTGGCGAACTCTACAGCCTCTACATTAGTGGCATTCATCACACAGAAGATCTTTTCTATCTCATCAAGGAAACCTTGAAAATCCTCCTCCACCTTAACACCATGAGTCATGACCAAGATAGTGAGCCCAAAGCTCAAGAATTTTCAAGGGACAAAAATTTAGGGCGTTACATCAACATAGAACCCAAATAGGTTAGACACTTGACACCCTACGATTATATCACATGAATCGTAACAAGCTCCTATGACTTGTAGTGAGCCACTCGTGCTCAGAGCAGAACTTAGCCACAAACTCTTTGATTTGGTTACGACTTGGGTCCCTAGTACCCATATCTACTCCCTACGACTTATACCCACAAGTCGTACCCAGGACAATAACTCGAGAACCATCCACTGGACACCTTATAAATAGGGTCACATGACCAATCAAGATATACCATGAAACATAGGGTGAGTCATAACTAAGGAAGTGAGCCCAAAGCTCAAGAAATTTTTGAGGACCAAAACCTGGGGCATTTCATACATCCCCCTTAGGACTAATCGTCCTCGAATGATAGGACAAGACATTTATTAACACGAGTTAATATAACTAAAAACCATACTTTCCTTTAACAAAGTCAAAAAACAAGGATATATAAAAAAATCACATACTTTAAGGATGAATTTTTTGAAATGGGAAATAGGATTGGATATTGGATCTCGTGACATGCCCAATTGAATCATGTAAGCACCAACCATGCAATAATGAAACATGACAGAGACACGATCTTGAGCATTTATACTATAGGACATTGATACAATACGTGAACCAATATTTTTGTTGGACATAAGAATTGCTAAGAAGTATCCTCCACTTTCTAAATAATAAATCTAATACCCCATAAGTATAACCATGCACCCACTATGCTTTCAACTATAAAAACACTCCAATATCTCAAAATTCCAACTTCTCCTACAAAACATATAACTACAAAGCCTGAGCATAACTAAAGATTCCTTTTATGTGAAAGCCAAACTCGACATTAAATGTTCTAGTGTAATCTACAGGACCCTATAATTTATACCACTCCAATGGTACTACTCGATCTTATCACCATAACCAAGAAACCTCAGGTCTTAATCAAGGATTTGTAGCCTCATATCATAATAGTTGGGTATTTATCAATCACCACACTCCAAGCTTTCTTTACTACACCCACTTTATAGATCTTCCCACCAAAAGTAGCACCTTCAATCATTATCACAATGTTTTTCACCACAATCAACATCTAAGATTCAAACATGGTGACTAACAACCATCATGTACAACTAACAAAGTTACCTGCATAATATATATATGTGTACGTGTGTGAGTATGTAGAGTCCACCCCACGGGAACATATTAGGATGGATAAAACCCTTGTCTAAAAGGTACATTAATTTCTTCTAAAACTCCTTTAACTCAGTTGGAGCTATTCTATATAGAGGGAAAGAGATAGGACGAATGTTCGAGATGAGATCAATCCCAAAATCAATCTCCCTATAGGGGGAACACAAGGAAGGTCATCAGAAAACCACGGGAACTTCATTTACCATAGGAACAAAATGTAAGAAAGGACTCTCCGAGTTGGAAATTTTAACTCAGACCAAGTGGTAAAGACACTCTTTGGATTAATTTCTGGGCTCTAAGATATGATATGAATAACCCCTTAGGCACTAGATAACCTATTTTCCATTCAATGACCGACACGTTAGAGAATTTAAACTTGACCTTACTGGTTTGAAAACCTAATATGACATCAAAATAAACCATGTCTAATTCAAATAGATCCACTAAGGTTTCTCTACCACCAACCGATACCACACAACCCCTATAGACTCTCCTTGTAATCACAAAGTCAACCACCAGGGTAGAAGCAAAAAAGGGGGTTTGAAGTAAATTCGAGACAAAAACCAAAATACACAGCAACAAATTGGGTCACATAAGAAAGAGTGGACCTTGGATCAAGCAAATATTACATATTATGGGAAAAGAGTGTTAACATACTAAAAATAACATTGGGATATGACTTTGACTCCTGAAGGATGGTGAGAGCATACAAATGGTCCCATCTAGTATCGGAGCCAAAAGTAGCACCTCTCGGTGTAGGAGCTAGAGAAGTGGCAACCAGGATCCTATTTGGCCCATTACAAATCCTTGTGGGATACTCCCACTATATATGACCAACCTAACCAAAACTAAAACACTGATTCCTCCCTTTATAGCAATAATCTGAGGTGTAACTGACCATAAAACCAGTAGGGAGGATATGGTTAGGTTGGCCAAGCTCCACCAACCCAAAAATAATTGTTCACCAGAAGACTGGGATAAGGGACCCTAACAACCACATGGGAACTCCCCGAATTCCATTGCACAGACCATTACCCACTATCTCTACCATTATATCTCTAATTGTTCCTTCAGTTTGAGTATTGAAACTTCTTGCTCTTCTAATTTCTTAAATTTGCCTTATTCCCCCGTATACTAATAGGACTGAACTGATGTGACAGTAAGGCCATAATCTGGGTCAACATGATGTGTTTACTAGTCCTGTGGTATTCTATCTGAATAGTAAATGCATATTATGGCCTATTAGAGTTAGACTAATGGAGTATGACTTAAAAGTAGTGCACAAATCACCTAGTCACTATACTGGAGGAGTGGAAGTATGGTCATTTCCTGTATTGCATAGGGATACAGCATTCGAAGAAGGTTAGTAGGGTGAACGCTAGTATGTGATTGAGAGATAAAGATAAAGTAATGCCATCAATCTAAAACTAAGTCAAACTAATGCACATACCCATATGCAAATATATATATATAAATATTGTGTTGGGATAAGGAACAAGTTTTGCATGCACTTTAAAACCTTAACCTAGTTTTGTGTAGAGTCAATATCATAATTCACCCAGTGGATATATGTGTCCATTGTTATCCCATGGATGTGCCCCAGTGTGTGTTGGCCGTATGAATCAAAGATATCATAGGCAGTAGGGGATTTCCTTATACCCTTCTCCCTCTATGATACATATGTACGTGTATATACTTGGGGGTTTTTCCTTGTACCCTAAAAGAACATGGTCATCAAGACCAATCCTCATGTTGACAAACATGAGTTTCCAGTGTCAACCTTTTAAACTAATACCTTCATAGCTAGCTAACAAAATCCCCTTTAATGCCCAATTAAAACATTTAATCCATAACCAAACCACCAATTCCAAGAGTCATTTTTTAAGGAATTATTAATTGGTATTGTCATACTGACTATAGCTTGCAAGAAAGGTCATCAAGCCAACACTTAGGCATTCTCGTGTACCCTACAGACTCTATTATAAAATTTA
Source organism: Capsicum annuum (assembly GCF_002878395.1). NCBI lineage: Eukaryota > Viridiplantae > Streptophyta > Magnoliopsida > Solanales > Solanaceae > Capsicum > Capsicum annuum. The sequence continues at coordinate 163,432,812 of NC_061113.1, forward strand.
CTTAGGGGAATCCCATGTACCCCATAAGTTATTATTATAAAATCACTTGGTGTATTCCCGTGTTCCCATCAAAGTTTTCAAAACCATCCTTAACCAATTACCCATTTAAGCCATACATTAGTATCAAGAAACAAACCAAACAAAGTAATCATGTATAAACCAAAATCAATTATGCAAGTGGGTTGAGGTTGTTACCAATTTCCATACCAAACCATTTAATTTTTGGATTAATTTGTACCCCTATTTCAATGATTTACCAATTTTTGAGATTAGATTGTACCTATGTCCATCCACCATTCCCATGCACCCCAAAATATTTACCAACCATCAATTTTAGCTTAACAATTTCATAAATATCATTAAAGAAGAATTTACACAATTTATATTCAAAACCCTTAACCCATAGTTCAAAACCCAACATCAATATCTCATGAACAATACATGAAATCACATGCTTTTACAATGTATAAATGAGGGAATAGTAACATGCCTGAATTACAAAGATTTATGGAGAGAAATCGACTGCTTGAGTCCCTAGGTAACCACTAACTAAAACCCTAAGTTTCTTCCTTGAGATGATTTTGAGAGAGCTTTGAGAGGTTATTTGATTTGTTTTTGAGCCCTAATGATACCATAAATGGGTTATAATACATGGGTTTAAATTTGGATAAGAGGGTAAATATCCAGAATGCCCTTTAACTTTATAGCTGTAAAAATATTGCTTTTGACTATCAGTCAACCATTGTTTTGTAACCACTCTTTATGACTCATCACCACGAGTCGTAACCAAGACAGTGATTAGTGCACCACCCCCTGCTAATCGTATGACTCAACCAACCAACTTGTAATGAGACCCTACTATTTGTATGGTCCAGCTGTAGTCTAAACTTAAATGGGTTAGACACTGGACACATTATTATTTCATCCCATGAACCATAACAACTCCTTACTACTTGTAGTGAGACACTTGTACTTAGAGAAAAACTTAGCAACTAACTCTATTATTTGGTAATGACTTGGGTCCCTAGGACCCATAAACACTCCCTAAATTCGTACCTGCAAGCTGTACCCAGGAAAGTAACTCAAGATCCATCTACTGGACACCTTAAAACTAGGGGAAAATGACCCATCAAGACACCCTATGACTCATAATGTGACTCATAATTAAGGTAGTAAGCACACAACTCAAGAAATTTTCAAGGGCCAAAACCCTTGGCGTTTCAACTAAGGTATCAATCCTAGTCTGATTGGTACCCTTTAAAACCTATGGTGATGTCGTAGTTTTGAGAATTAGGGACTTCTACTAAAGTTCTCATCCTAAATAATAGGTGACCCTTTATCCCTGCTTATGCTCGGTGCTAAGTACTACTCCCAACTAATGACACTAATAACTAAAAATGATCAATAGCAATATTCTAAGAACTAAAAATAAATACATAATCTGAACTCATTTAATAACATGTAAGATGGAGGATCTAACAGTAATAATTTTATGCATGAAATCTTAGTCCATGGGGTGTTCATAACCCATCTCTAAAAATACTACTAATTATGGCAATACTACAATCTGAATGAAATAAGAAATTTGATAACTCAAGCACAAAATAAAGAATTTATCACTATACTGACATTTCATAGTCATGAGCATGGAAACATGCTAAAATTCATTTAAAAACACATATTCATGGTTTAGTCAAAATAAGAAACTGAAAACTAAGGGAATTCACACTTTACATGGAAACCCTAAGCTTGAAGGGATGATTAAACTTGGGGGATTGAGTTAACTTTGGGACTCAATGGGTAAAAGAAAACCCATTGATGAAATACCACATACCTGAGGTTGAAAACCTTGATAAAATTGTTGGATTTAAAGCCAAAAGATGAAGAGCCCTAGTTATTGCTTGAAGGAGAAAAATCACCTCTTTTCTCTAAATTTTCTAAATGTTGAGTGAAGTTTGAGCATTAGGGGACATAGGGATGTTTTAGAGTTATTATTCAGACCTTAAGAAACTTAAATGACGTAGTTTTGGTGTTAAAAGGTGAGAAAAGACCAAATAACCCTTTACAAATCATCTAGAAAACTCTTGCAAATAGTCCCGATGACTGATATAACAAATAATATGAGTGACTGTATCTGAAAGTCCTAAATCTGATGGAACTAGATGAGCTCGATACTGTATCTGAGTGACCGTATTCTACAGACCTAAAATCTGTAGAACTATCTTAGTTCTATCACTGAGACTGAGTTTGAGACTGAAAACTGAGACTATAGAAAGTAATCATCTAACCGACATGCCCCATACTAAGCTAATTGTGTCCAACCGATAATCCTAGTTGGAAAGGTGTCAGTACCATGCCACTGGTAAAGACAATTATTATGGAGTCAGTCCTAATCTAGAGGATAACCCCTGGGATCAGTTCTGTACATTTAAATATACTAACAGGTGATCCCTAAGTATGTCAGTATTATCTAATGGGTTACATCTTGTAGCTACACTGGCTACGTAGTCCTGGAACTTAGGGATCTCGGTCCTATCTAGTAGGTGAGTGCCCATCCCTAGGCTCTCTCGGTGCTGAATTCTACTCCTATCTAAAAGATACTAAACTTATTAATTAAACTGAAGTGATTATCTGAACTAAGCTGATACTAATGGTATTGTTTAACAAAGCTAAACTGAGTTCACTGAGTTCCTTTAACTGAAGAAATGTACTAAGTTCTAAGGACTGACTAAGAGTACTAAAGTTACTGAGATTACTAGGAGTACAATGGTTACTGAGATTACTGAGTAGGACCGATATGATGGATATAGAATTTACTAAGATTTCTTGAGTCATATGACTGACTAAATTCTACTAATAATGGCTTGACTGAGATTATCGTGAAAACCTGACATGGCTCTAGGCACATAGCTAAATTGTTGGGTACAAGTACCCCCAAGGCTCGATGGAAAGAAACTAACATAGCATGGCTTACTTGAACACATAACCAACAACATAATAAATAATTCATATATTAAAGCATTTTATCAAATATGTGATATGCTTAAACTTGTACATAAATGGGGATTCCATAATATCATGCTAACTGGGCATTTTTCCTTTATATAGGCACTTAATCAAACACATGGTAGGAATAATATATGTAGACAACATTATACAGCAATCAAACATCATGATTCAATATCTAATTTCATCATCCTAGGGTTTATTCATAGGTTCACATGAATATATATCTATATAAATCAATTCCACATAACATTGATCACCCAACATGGATTTGAATTCAATAGATCATTCTCAGCATAAACAAAACAAACCCAACATGAAATTCATAAAGAAATCCATAAACTTAAAATTAGAAAAGATATTCTTGGGCTTTATGGACGAATAGAGTCCATGAATGAACACTATACATACCTTGGTTCGTATTTACACGAAGATTGATAGAGGAAATTCTTGAACATGAATCTTCCATGAAAAACCCTAATGTGTTCTAGATAGGATTTTGAGAAAATAGAGTATATTTTGATGTAATGGAGGCTCAAATCCATGTTTTTGAGCTTATATAGGGTAGGGAAATTGATTCTTTTAACCCTAGGACATGTATTTTAATTCTTGTGAAAATTTCTCAATTTTTATCCTTAGCGCGACGTGCCACTATCGCGCCAAGTCACTGGAACTGGACAATTAGGAATCTTCATGGTGGAGCAATGCGGAGCTATCGCGTTGCCACCTTGTTTAAGACTTGGAAGTTTGGCGCGATGTGCTACTATCGTGGAGCAACACTGGAAAATAAGAATTGCCATTTAAGATGGCTCCATGATGCGTTGATGGATCAGGTGATACACTGTCACTAAAAAGTATCTAACTCTTTTCTCAGGTGTCGAATTTGGGCGAATTTGATATTGATAGAAATCTTATTGAATTTCGCACATGACAAAAAGTGTAAATCATAAAAAAAAACATGTATAAAAGTGGATTCATTATTTAAACAAGTCTTTGATATTCTTAAAATGGATTTTAGTTGGTAGAAATATGGGGTATTACAATATCTCCCCTTTGGGAACATTCGTCCTCGAATAAGACTGATTGAGATGAAAGAAATGATAAAATTGAGTATATACTGAACATGAACAACTGAAACATAACTACCTGACTGATGTTACTGAGATTCATACTGAGCATGCATATCTGATACATGATTTTATGACTGAGCTAACGTATGAATGCATGACTTAGCATACTGATAAACATATCACGCATATCTGATGCGTGAATACATGACTAAACTGACTCATGAACATGTGACTGAAAATGTACGGGTAAAGATACCAAGTTTGAAAAGAAAACTGAGCATTGAACTGAATACCATATTTGTAACTGAAATCTGAACATGATATTGGATAAGCTTAAGAAAAGATACTACCTTGGGTTGAGTCTGAGCTTGATTAATAAATATGCATGAGTGGAAACGTAAGAGCATAACTGGGTCTGGAATATGATACATGAACTGACTATCGTGATTTAAACTGAATACCTTGAATACGTGGCTTACTATTGATATCAGAGTCTGGGGTCCAACCTATGGGTACCCACTACTTCAAATTGGATTCGTTATGCGAAGAGAAACTGAATTTAAGACATGAGAGTATTGAGAAATAATGGGGTATCTCCTCCTTGGGACACTACGTCCCTCTAAGAACGCTCACCTTATTGAGACACTGGGGTGATACAAAAAAATCAACCAACTGATTCATGACTGAATACATAGGGTTCAAAACTGAGACATGACACCGGAATTGAGCTGAACTCACAATCACTAGGATGTGTTACCTTGAACTGGTCTTATTCACAAAACTTAGGATAGTATGAATAAATGGAAAGTTGGAAAACAAACAATAGAAATTTGATTGTCTGACTGCTAAACGAAATTGCTAGTTTTATTGACTAATTCTTGTTGAAAAATCTTAAGCCAAAATGAGAGCAAGAGGTCTACCAATGCATAGCATAAGTATTAAGGACCTATAATGTACCTGAATCTATGCTGGGAGAATTTCCATGATCATAGCAAGTCTAAAGAGCATAAAACCTGTTCTGACGCTGACCACTAATGGTAATGGAAGTGACGACCTGTTGGGGAAAATCTTTTCCCTTCTAAGCCCTTACTTTATATTCCTGCATCCTGTGGCTTGGCTTACCAGATCAATAATAGACCTTACTTCCTGCTCTACATACACCTAGGTGATTCTCACTATACTCTTTGCAAAATGGATAGGTAAGACTCCTATTCTAACTACCTTGGGCCTCAAAGCCTGGAGACCCATCACGACTGTCATTCCTGAACATGGGTACTGGATCACTAGCTGAAGATTGTGCTGGGACAGAAAACTTATAACTATACTGATAACGGACACCACCCTCTGACTTAGGCTGAGTAAAGCTGAAACTACCTATCCTTGCCCACTTATTCTGCTTTTCCTTCACCTTAATCTTTTGCTCTTCTATCTGCTGAGCATGGGTCATAAGTCTGGCTAAAGTCATGTCACTATTCAGCATGGTGGATCTGCACTCATTTACCATGCTATCATTCACCCTTGACACAAACTTACTCATCTTAGCACTACTGCCTATAACTACATAAGGGGCATATCTTGCTAATTGAGTAAACTTAAGAGAATACTCTTTCACCGTCATGTTGCCTTGCCTGAGGTTTATGAATTCTAACACTTTAGCTTCTCTAAACTATAGGGGAAGGAACCTCTCTAAGAATACAGTGACAAATTTATCCCATTCTATAGGCCCTGCATCATCTCCCTTTTCTGACTTCTATTGCTTGAACCATGTATGAGCCACATCCTACAACTGATATATAGCTAGCTCAGCACTATCAATAGTAGTAACCCCTATGATATCAGTCACTTTATAAACCTGATCTAGGAATTCCTGAGGGTCCTTATCTGACTTTGACCTTAGGGATTTCTTCTAGGGATCTCATTCCTATCTAATGGGTGAATCTCCATCCCTAGGCTAGCTCGGTGCTAAATCCTACTTCCATCTGAAAGATACTGAACTGATTAGTTGAACTAAAGTGATTATCTGAACTGAGGTGATACTAAAGGTATTATTTAGCAGAGCTAAACTGAGTTTATTGAGTTTCTTTGACTGACAGAATGTACTGAGTTCTGAGGACTAACTAGAGTACTGAAGTTACTGAGATTACTAGGAATACTGTGGTTACTGAGATTACTAAGTAGCATAGATCTGATGGATACTGAATTTATGAGATTTCTTGAGTCATGAGATTGACTAAATTTTACTAATCATGGCTTGACTGAGATTATCATGAAAACCTACATGGCTCTAGGCACACAACTAAATTGTTGGGTACAATTGCCCCCAGGACTCGATGGAAAGAAACTGACATAGCATGGCTTACTTGAACACATAACAAACAAAATAATTCATAATTCATATATTGAAGCACTTTATCAAACATGTGATATGCATAAACTTGTACATAAATAGGGATTTCATAATATCATGCTAGTTGTGCACTTTTCCTTCATATAAGAACTTAATCAAACACATGGTAGGAATAATATATGTAGAAAACATTATAAAACAATTAAACATCATGATTCAACATCTAATTTCATCAACCTAGGGTTTAATCATAGGTTCACATAAATATACATCTATATAAATCAATTCCATAAAACATTGATCACCCAACATAGATTTGAATTCAATTGATAATTCTCAGCATAAATAAAACAAACTCAACATGAAATTCATAAAGAAATCCATAAACTTGAACTTAGAGAAGAGATTCTTGGGCTTTATGGATGAGAGAAGTCCATGAATGAACACTATGCATTCCTTGTTTCCTAATTACATGAAGATTGACGAGCAAATTCTTGAACTTAAGCTAGAGTACATACTAAAAATGAACAACTAAAACATGACTACCTGACTAATATTACTGAGATCTATACTGAGCATGCATATCTGATGCATGATTTTATGACAGAGTTAACGTATGACTGTATGACTGAGAGTACTGATAAGCTGATGACGCATATCTGATGCGTGAATACATGACTGAACTGACTCATAAATATGCGACTGAACATGTGTGGGTAAGGATACTAAGTTTGAAATGAAAACTAAGCATGGAACTGAATACCACGTTTGTAACTGAAATATGAACATGAAACCAGATAAGCTTAAGACAAGATACTACCTTGGGTTGAGTCTGAGCGTAATTACTAAATATGCATGAGCGAAAAAATAAGAGTGTAACTGGGTATGGAACGTGATACATGGGCTTAATATCATGATCTGAACTGAATACCTTGAATACATGGCTTATTGTTGATATCAGAGTCTGAGGGTTAACCTATAGGTATCCACTACTCCAAATTGGATTCGTTATGCAAAGAGAAACTGAATTTAAGACATGAGAGAGTTGAGGAATAATGGGGTATCTCCCCCTTGGGAAACTACATCCCTCTAAAAATGCTCAACTTACTGAGATACTGCGGTCATACATAGGGCATCAACCAACTGATTCATGAATGAATACCTGGGGTTCGAAACTGAGACATGGTACCAAAATTGAGCTAAACTCACAATCACCAGGATGTGTTACCTTGAACCAATCTTATTCACAAAACTTAGGATAGTATGACTAAATGGAAAGTTGGAAAACAAACCATAGAAATTTGACTGTCTGACTGCTAAACAAAATTGTTAGATTTACAGACTAACTCATGTTGAAAAATCTTAAGCCAAAATGAAAGAAAGAGGTCTAACAATACATATCATGAGTATGAAGGGCCTATAATGTACCCAAATCTACGCTGGGAGAATTTCCATCTTCATGGAAAGTCTAAAGAGCAAAAAATATGTTCTGACGCTGACCACTAATGGTACTAGAAGTGACGCCCTTCTGGTACATATATTTTCCCTTCTGATCCTTTACTCTACATTCTCACAGCCTGTGTCCTCGCTTACCAGATCCATAATAGACATCACTGTTTGTTCTACATACACCTAGGTAATTATTTCCACACTTTTTGAAAAGTGGATAGGTAAGACTCCTGTTCTCACTACCCTGGGCCTCGGAGCCTGGCCATCCATCACGACTGTCATTCCTGAACTTGGTTACTAATACACTAGCTGATATAGGGTTGGGACTAAAAACTTGTGACTATACTGAGAAAGGCTACTCGCTCTGACTTAGGCTGAGCAAAGCTGAAACTACCTATCCTTGCCCTCTTATTCTGCTTTTCCTTTACCTTAATCTTGTGCTCTTCTATCTGCTGAGCATGGGTCATAATTCTGGGAAAAGTCATGTCACTATTCAGCATGGTGGATCTGTACTCATTTACTATGCTATCATTCACCCCTGACACAAACTTACTCATCTTAGCACTGTTGTCTGTAACCAGATGAGGGGCATATCTGGCTAATTGAGTAAACTTAAGAGAATACTCTTTCACTATCATGTTGCCTTTCCTAAGGTTGCTGAATTCTAATACTTTAGCTTCTCTAACCTCTAAGGGGAAGAACCTATCTAAGAATGCATTGACAAATTTATCCCATTTTATAAGCCCTGCATCATCTCTCTTTTATGACTTTTACTACTTGAACCAAGTATGAGCCATATCCTGAAACTGATATATAGCTAACTTAGCACTCTCAACAGTAGTCACCACCATAATATCAGTCCCTTCTAAACCCGATCAAGGAATTCCTGAGGGTCCTTATCTGACTTAGACCCAAGAAAGAATAAAAGGTTCATTCAGGTAAAGTCCCGAATCCTGGCTACAACTGAATTGGCCACTGGGTTGGCTGGAATGACAGCTGGTCATTTAGTCTGAGAAACAACTGACTGAGCAATAGTAGTGAAAACAGCCCTGAACTCTACATGAGAAATATGTTCACCAAAAGGTTCTTCTGGTTGAGGGCTGACTGATTCCTGTTTCTTCTTTTAGGAGGCATGTTCTGTAGAAGAAAGGGAGAAATGGATTAGACTGAGAGTTTAACTTTGAGCCTATGCACACTGGCACGACATGAAAACTAAAAGAAGGGAAACTGTTCCTAAACCATCTCATAGCCTCCTGTACATTAGTGTGGTGCACAACACACCCCTGTACAAGACTCTACTAAATGCGGCTTTCATATATTCTAGGACACTGTTGAACCTTAGGCTTTGATACCAAGTTTGTAACACCCCTAATATGGTACCTGGGACTCTACACGGTGCTCATGACCCTGAAGGACCACAAGCTAACCCATGTCTAATATCTATAACTGAGCACTAAATAATACATTACAAATACGAAGAATATAAGTTGTAAGGCCATAAGGTTCAAAACTGAACTAATACTAATTACAATATAATGTCTATAACGGAGTATGACAATACCCAAAACTGATATAAATTGTCTGAAATATGTTGTAGTCCGAAAGCCTCTAAACTGTCTGAAAACTATAGAGTTTATGGAACATGTCCCCAACTAACTCTGAACTATTGAAATAATAAAGTAATAAAATAATCATGTTATCCTTGAATGATGAGGACTTACTGTAAGTCTGGCTGTTGAATTTTTTCTCTAATAAGGATGCTTGGGAGCTCATGCTTCTAAACCTATGGTATAAAACACCATAGCGCAAATGTGTTAGTACTTTGAATGAACTGGTATGCAAGTAATGTGGGATGAATGCAATGGTTTATATGCCTAAATAATACTAATTGACTAAATAACATGAATGTAAGAATACATACATAAATACGTGACTATAATTGACATCGTGATAGGTCTGAATACTGAGTTTTGAGTACTGAGTCTACTGATAATAGGGATTCTACTGATATCTGAGTGTACTATTACTGGAATACAGATTAACTGTATTACTGGTAAGTGGACAAATGAGTTTACTGATATGGATATCTGAATATTTGTTTTTGATAGTTCTGATTATGAAGAACTGATCTGATTGATTGTATATGACCGTCCTAAGTCTAAATATTGATAACATGAGTTCTGATAACTGATATAACTGAAACATGAGTGACTATATCTAACAGTCCTAAATCTAATGGAACTAGCTGAGTTCCATTCTGGATCTAGGTGACTATATCTGATGGTCCTGAAATTTGTAGAACTATTTGAGTTCTATCATTGAGACTAAGATTGAGACTGATAACTGACATTTTGGGAAGTAGTCATCTAACCTATATTCCCCATACTAAGTAAACTGGGGTAGAACCAGTAACCCTAGTATGTAGGGTGTCAGTATCGCGCCACTAGTAAAGACAACTGGTGTGGAGTCAGTCCTACTCTAGCAAGTGACCCCTGGGATTAGTTATATACATTTAAATGTGCTAACGGGTGATCCCTAAGTATGTCAATCCTATCTAATAGGTGACATCTTACACCTACGTTGGCTACGTAGTTTTAGAACTTAGGGATTTCTTCTTGGGATCTCAGTCCTATCAAATGGGTGAGTCCCCATCCCTAGGCTCGTTCGGTGCTAAATCCTACTCCCATCTGAAAGACACTGAACTGATTAATTGAACTGAAATGATTATCTGAACTGAGCTGATACTAATGGTATTGTTTAGCAGAGCTAAACTGAGTTTACTGAGTTCTGTTGACTGACGGAATATACTGAGTTCTGAGGACTAACTGAGAGTACTGAAGTAACTGAGATTACTAGGAATACAATAGTTATTGAGATTATTGAGATTATTGAGCAGGACAGATCTGATGGACACTGAATTTACTGAGATTTCCTGAGTCATGAGACTAACTAAATTCTACTGATCATGACTTGACTGATATTATCGTGAAAATCTGAATGGCTCTAGGCACATAACTAAATTGTTGGATACAAGTATGCCCAGGACTCGATGGAAAAAAACTGACATAGCATGGCTTACTTGAACAAATGACCAATAACACAATTCATAATTCATATATTGAAGCACTTTATCAAACAAGTGATATGCATAAACTCATACATAAATGGGGATTTCATAGTATTATGCTAGTTGGGCACTTTTCCTTCATATAGGCACTTAATCAAACACATGGTAGGAATAATATATGTAGACAACATTATACAGCAATTAAATGCCATGATTCAACATCTAATTTCATCATCCTAGGGTTTAATCATAGGTTCACATGAATATACATCTATACAAATCAATTCCACATAACATTGATCACCCAACATGGAATTGAATTCAATTGATCTTTCTAAGCATAAAAAAAACAAACCTAATATGAAATTCATAAAGAAATCCATAAACCTGAACTTAGAAAAGAGATTCTTGGGCTTCATAGATGAAAGGAGTCCATGAATGAACACTATGCATACCTTGTTTCATAGTTACATGAATATTGATGGAGTAAATTCTTGAACTTGAGTCTTCCATGAAAAACCCTAATGTGTTCTTGAGAGGATTTTGAGAAAATAGAGTATATTTTCGTGTAATGGAGGCTCAAATCTATGTTTTTGAGCTTATATAGGATAGGGAAATTGACCCTTTTAACCCTAGGACACGTATTTTAATTCTTATGAAAATTTTCTAATTTTTATCCTTGGTGCGATGCGCCACCATCGCACCAAGTCACTAGAACTGGACAATTGGGAATCTGCATGGTAGTGCGATGCTGAGCTATCACGTTGCCACCTTGTTTGAGACTTGGAAGTTTTGCGCGACACACCACTATCATGGAGCAACACTAGAAATTGACAATTGCCATTTAAGCTGGCTCAGCGACGCGCTGATGGCTCTAGTGATACAATGTCTCATTAAAAAGGCCCTTACTCTTTGCCCGGGTGTCGAATTTAGGAAAATTTGGTAACGATGGAAAGTTTATTGAATTTACCATATGAAAAAAACTGAGAATCTTGAAAATACCACATGTATAAAAGTGGATTCATCTTTGAAACAAGTCTTTAACATTCCTAGTATGGATTTTAGCTGGTAGAAGTATGGGGTATTATAATATCTCCCCCTTAGGAACATTCGTCCTTAAATGAGACTGATTGAGATGGGATAAATGATAAGCTAGAGTACATATGGAACATGAACAACTAAAACATGACTACCTGACTGATATTACTAAGATTCATATTGAGCATGCATACCTGATGTATTATTTTATTCCAGAGCTGACGTATGACTTCATGACTGAGAGTACTGATAAGCTAATCATGCATATCTAATGGGTGAGTACATGACTAAAATGACTCATGAACAGGTGACTAAACATATAAGGGTAAATATACCAAGTTTGAAATAAAAACTGAGCATGGAACTAAATACCACATTTGTAACTGAAATCTGAACATGAAACTGGATAAGCTTAAGAAAAGATACTACCATGGGATGAGTATGAGCTTAATTACTAAATATGCATGACCGAAAACATAAGAGCGTAACTGGGTAGGGAATGTGATATATGAGATGAATATCATGATCTAAACTAAATACCTTGAATACGTGGCTTACTGTTGATATCGAAGTCTGAGGTCCAACCTATGGGTACCCACTACTTTAAACTGGATTCGTTATGCGAAGAGAAACTCAATTTAAGACATGAGAGCAATAAGGAATAATGGGGTATCTCCCCCTTGGGACACTACGTCCCTCTAAGAATGCTCACCTTATATTGACACTGGGGTGATAAACAGGGCATCAACCAACTGATTTATGGCTAAATACCTAGGGTTCAAAATAGAGACATGACACAAGAATTGAGCTGAACTCACAATCACCACAATGTGTTACCTTGAACTTGTCTTATTTACGAAATTTTGGATAGTATGACTAAATGAAAAGTTGGAAAACAAACCATAGAAATTTTACTGTCTGACTGCTCAACGAGTTGCTAGTTTTACTGACTAACTCATGTTCAAAAATTTTAAGTAAAAATGAGAGAAAAAGGTCTAAGAATGCATATTATGAGTATGAATGACCTATAATATAGTCGAATCTACGTGGGGAAATTTCCATGATCATGGCGAGTCTGAAGAGCATACAAGCTCTTTTGACGCTGACCACTAATGGTACTAGAAGCTGCTGGTGCAAATCTTTTCCCTTCTAAGACCTTACTCTACATTCTGTAGCCTATGTCCTGGCTTACCATATCCATAACAGACCTTACTGCCTGCTCTCCATATACCTAGGTTATTCTTACCACACTCTTTGCAAAGTAGATAGGTAAGACTTCTGTTCTCACTACCCTGGGCCTCAGACCTGGCGAGCCATCACGACTGCTATTCCTAAACTTGGGTACTGGTGCACTATCTGAAGATGGGGTTGGGACTGAAAACTTATGACTATACTAAGAAAGGCTACCACCCTCTGACTTAGGCTGAGCAAAGCTGAAACTACCTGTCCTTTCCCTCTTATTCTGCTTTTCCTTCACCTTAATATTTTGCTCTTCTATCTGCTGAGTATAGGTCATAAGTCTTGCTAAAGTTACGTCACTATTCATCATAGTGGATCTGCACTTATTTACCACGCTATCATTCAGCCCTGACACAAACTTAATCATCTTAGCCCTACTGTCTGTAACCACATGAGGGGCATATCTGGCTAATTGAGTAAACTTAATAGAATACTCTTTCATAGTCATGTTTCCTTACCTGAGGTTGATGAATTCTAACACTTTAGCTTCTCTAAGCTCTAAGGGAAAGAACCTCTCTAAGAATGAAATGACAAATTCATCCCATTCTATACGCCCTGCATTATCTCCCCCTTTTGACTTCCACTCCTTGAACTAAGTATGAGCGACATCCTACAACTGATATGCAGCTAGCTCAACAATCTCAATAGTAGTCACCCTCATGATATCAGTCACCTTCTGAACCTGATCTAGGAATTCTTGAGGGTCCTCATCTGACTTAGACCCAAGAAAAGATAGAGGGTTTATTCTGGTAAAGTCTTGAATCTTGGTTGTAACTGAATTATCCACAGGGTTGGCTGGAATGCCAGTTGGTCTTTCATTCTGAGCAGTAACATACTGAGCAAGAGTAGTAAATGCAGCCCTAAACTCTTCATGAGAAACATGTTCGCCTATGGGTTTTTCGGGCCGAGGGGCTGACTGATTCTCGTTTCTTCTTTTAAGAGGCATGTTCTGTAGAAGAAAGGGAGAAATGGATTAGACTTAGAGTTTAACTTTGAGCCTATGCTTACTGGCATGACATGAATACTGAAAGAAGGGAAACTGTTCCTAAAACTTCTCATAACCTCCTTCACATGTGTGAAGAACAATACACCCATGTATAAGACTCCACTAGATGCGGCTTTCAGACTTCCTAGGATACTGTTGAACCTTAGGCTCTGATACCAAGTTTGTAATGCCCCGAATCTGGTATCTGGAATGCTACATGGTGCTCATGACCCTGAAGGACGACAAGCTAACCCATGACTAATATCTATAACTAAGCACTAAATAATACACTATAAATATGCAGAATTTAAGCTGTAAGGCCATAAGGTTCAAAACTGAACTAATACTAAATACAATATAATGTCTGTAATAGAGTATGACAATACCCAACACTAAGATAAACTCTCTGAAATATGTTGTAGTTCGAAAGCCTCTAAACTGTCTGAAAATTGTAGAGTTGATAGGACATGTCCCTAACTAACTCTGAACTATTGAAACAATAAAGTTATAAAATAATCATGTTATCCTCGAATAATGAGGACTTACTATAAGTCTGGCTGTTGAATGTATGATCTACTAAGAATGTTCGGGAGCTCATGCTTCCAAACCTATAGTATAATACACCATAGCGCAAATACATTAGTACTTTGAAAGTACTGGTATGCAAGTGAGGTAGGCTGAATGCAATGGTTCATATGTATGAACAATACTAACTAATTGAATAACATGAATGTAAGAATTCATGCATGAATGTGTGACTGTAACTGAGATCGTGATAGGTCTGAATACTGAGTTCTAACTGCTAAGTCTACTGATAACGGGGATTTATTGATATCTGAGTTTACTATTACTAGAATATAGATTAACTATATTACTGGTAAATAGACAACTGAGTTTACTGGTATGGATATTTGAATATTTATTTTTGATAGTTCTGATTATGAAAAACTGATCTAATTCGCTGTATCTGACCGTCCTGAGTCTAAATACTGATAACATGAGTTTTGATAACTGATATAACTGATAACATGAGTGATTGTATCTGACAGTCTTGAATTTGATAAAACTGGCTGATTTCCATATAGGATCTGAGTGACTGTATCTGACGGTCCTGAAATTTGTAGAACTATCTGAGTTCTATCATTGAGATTGAGACTACGACTAAAAACTAAGATTGTGGGAAGTAATAATCTAACTGAAATACCCCATACTAAGCTAACTAGAGTTTAACTGGTATCCCTAGATTGAAGGGTGTCAGTACCGCGCCACTAGTAAAGACAAGTACTATGGAGTCAGTTCTAATCTAGAGGGTGACCCCCGGGATCAGTACTATATATTTAAATGTACTAACGGGTGATCCCTGAGTATGTCAGTCCTATCTAATGGGTGACATCTTGTACCTACACTGGCTACATAGTTCTGGAACTTACGGATTTCTTCCAGGGATCTCAGTCCTATCAGCAGGTGAGTCCCCATCCCTAGGCTCGCTCGGTGCTGAATCCTTTTCCCATCTGAAAGACACTAATTTGATTAACTAAAATAAAGTGAATATCTAAACTGAGTTGATACAAATGGTATTATTTAGCGGAGCTAAACTGAGTTTACTAAGTTCTGTTGACTAACAGAATGTACTGAGTTCTAAGGACAGACTGAGAGTTCTGAAGTTACTGAGATTACCAGGAATACAGTAGTTATTGCGATTATTGAGATTACTGAGTAGGACAGATCTGATGGATACTGAATTTATTGAGATTTCTTCAGTCATGAGACTGACTAAATTCTACAGATTAAGCCTTGGCTGAGATTATCGTGAAAACCTGACATGGCTCTAGGCACATAACTAAATTATCGGGTACAAGTACCCCCAGGAGTCGATGGAAAGAAACTGGCATATATTGAAGCACTTCATCAAACATGTGATATACATAAACTTGTACATAAATGGGGATTTCATAATATCATGCTAGTTGGGCAGTTTTCCTTCATATAGGCACTTAATCAAACACATGGTATGCATAATATATGTAGAAAACATTATAAAACAATTAAACATCATGATTCAATATCTAATTTCATCATCCTAGGGTTTAATCATAGGTTCACATAAATATACATCTATACAAATCAATTCCACATAACATTGATCACCCAACATGGATTTGAATTCAATTGATCATTCTCAGCACAAACAAAACAAACCAAACATGAAATTCATAAAGAAATCCATAAACTTGAACTTAGAAAAGAGATTCTTAGGCTTTATGGATGAAAGGAGCCCATGAATGAACACTATGCATACCTTGGTTCTTAAATACACGTAGATTGATGGAGGAAATTCTTGAACTTGAATCTTCTATGAAAAATCCTAATGTGTTCTTGAGAGGATTTTGAGAGAATAGAGTATATTTTGGTGTAATGAAGGCTCAAATCAATGTTTTTGAGATTATACAGGGTAGGGAAATTGACCCTTTTAACCCTAGGACACGTATTTTAATTCTTGTAAAAATTTCCTGATTTTCATCCTTAGTGCGATGCGCCACTATCGCGCTGAGTCACTGAACTAGACAATTAGAAATATGCATGGTGGCTCATTGCAGAGCTATCACGTTGCCACCTTGTTTGAGACCTAGAATTTTGGCGCGACGCGCCACTATCACGGAGTAACACTGGAAATTGACAACTTCCATTTAACATGGCTCCACGACACTCTGTAAATCTTAAAAATACCATATGTATAAAACTAGATTCATCTTTGATACAAATCTTTGACATTCTTTGAACGGATTTAAGCTGGAAGAAATATAGGGTATTACAAAGCCTCTAACTAAACTGTCGGAAAATAAAGTTGATGGGACATGCCCTCAACTAACTCCCACTACTAATAAACTAAAATAAATTAAATCCCTATTAGATGAGGACTTACTAATAAATTTGTAACTGCTGACTCAATTTGTCTACATATGGTTGGGATCTTGAGTGTTCGAACCTATGATATGACATATAATAGCACAAAGAAAGAGCATGTGGTCAGTACGTGGAATGTGCTGGTATGCTAAATGAGGTAAGGCTAAATGCAAGGGTTTATATGCATGAACAATAATTGACTGAATAATATTGAGTAACTTAATATAAGAGTATGTGAGTAATTGATACTACTAAAATCACTGAATATGTAATACCGTGCACATACGTGCATACTCTAACTGATCTTTTCTAAAGCTGAATACTGAGTTTTGATTACTGAGTAATTGATATCTAAAGTTACAGATAACTAATTTATTGATACTGATTAACTGTGTGTGACTATCATGATTCTATAAAATGAACTAAGTTCTAAACTGAAGTTTGAAACTAAAATTGTGAGAGGTAATCGTCTAACCGACATGCCCCAAATCTGAGTTGATAGGGGTCCAACTTGTGACCCCAATTGGAAGGGTGCTAATAACGTGCCATGGGTACTAAAACTGGAAAACTAAGATGCCAAGCCTAACTAACTGATGATACCTGGGCAGAGCCAAGCCTAATCTAATGAGTGACCCCTGGGAGGTAGTCAATCCTTGTCTGACGGTTAACTCCTTATCCTGTGCTGGCTATGCAGTTCTGGAGTACAAGGACTGCTACTAACGACTTTACCTCTCTGATGGGGAAGCTATCATCCCTGGACCCACTCGGTGCTAAATCCTACTTCAACTAAAAGACACTAAACTTAGTATATGAAACTGGACTAGACAGATACTGAGTTTTCCTGAGTTCTATTGCTGATTGAATATTACTAATTGTGATATGACTGATACAATTTTGTAACTGACACTGGCTTAAGGTAAACAACTATATTTTTTGGTATTAAATACCCCTAGGACTCGATATCATAAAAAGAAAGACATAACATGGTCAGAAAGGCATAACAATACTTACTTGCTAACAATGCACTCATTTAGACATTTTGTCAAACACTTGATATACATGAACATGTGCATGAATGATATCACATAGTAATATGTAATTCTTTCACTAGTCGATTGACATAAGCACTTGTAGGGCATAAGACCACATAATAACATGTCATGATTCCACTACTTACTTCACATAGGCAAGTTAGCAAACACTTAGGGATCATGGATTATTTACATGATAATGGCCAACATATGAACATCATGATACATTAATCAATTTGTAAATTCAAGGGTTTATCAAGATAATCACATATTCATCGCACATACAATTCAATTTCATGAAGGCTTATAATTTAATCATGGACTAAGACCCTATAATAACATGAACATGAATTTAATTCAATTTAAACATGAAAGTTCATAATCCAACAATCTTATATTTTGACAACAGATTCGTGGACTTTATGGGTGAAAGGAACCCATAGATGAACACCTAACATACCTGAATCTTATGTATTCTTGAAGTTCTTAAAGGATTTCTTAAGGATTTGTCTTGATTCTTGAAGAAAGGGTTTTTGCCTCTTTGAGAGAGAATGCCTTTTGATTTGGGGAAAATTTAAATAGTGAATTACTTAAAATATTTTTAGGGATTAAATCCTGTATCTGGGCATATAAAAATTATGGGAAAAGAAAGTTTTAACCTTGGATGAAACATTTAATTTTTGTCAAAATTTTCCAATTTGGGCCCTTGGCGCGACCCAATGCAAATGTGTCGTGTCTCTGAAATTTGAAAACTGGGAAATTGGTTGGTGGCGCAATGCGGTGGTATTGCATTGCCACCTTGGATTTGACCTGAATTTCACCGTGATGTGGTGGGATCGTGTCAGTACAATGGAAATTGACAAATGTAAAAATAATCTGTGGCGCGATGCGCCGGTATCGCGGTACCTTAGTGGAAACTGACAATTACCATTTTGATATATTCCGCGATGCACTACTGGCCCGAATGATGGTGCTTAATAACTGAAACTTAAAATAGCTATAACTTATTACTCGGTTATCGAATTTAAGTGAATTTTATATCATTGGAAAGCTGAAAAATACTGAGTATTAAGAAAATTTTTTATTGGATCACTCATAGACTGAGAGTTAATCTATGCTAGGGAAATATGGGGTATTACAATATCTTCCCCTTGGGAACATTCATCCTCGAATGATACTGATTAAGTTGAGAAACATTGATATACTGAGTTTACACATAGAACATGCATATCTGATGCATGGAATACATGACTGAACTGCTAACAAACTAAGTTTTCCTACTGAACATACATGTCTGATGAATGAGTACATAGCTAAACTAATTCATGAATGCTTGACTGAATATGTAACAGTAAGGAATACCAAGTTTACAACTGTAACTGAATCATGGATTTGAGTAAATCTAAGGAAGATGGTTACCTTAAGCTGAGAATACTAATGAACCTGAGATCTTTTACTGAACATGTATGAACGGGAACATGAGAACATGACTAAGTATGAAACATGATACATGAACTGAATACCATGAACTGAACTAATTTCTTGAATAAATATCATGCCATGGAATGGTCATACGGCTGAGATTGGAATGAAAGAGTTCACTTATGAATGCCTATTACATCAAACTAAATCTTATTATGTGAAGAGAAAATGGAAGGTTTAGGACATGAAAGCCTTGGGGTTATAGTGTATCTCTCCCTTGGGATATTATGTCCCCCAAAGAATGCTGACTTGGCTGAGATACTGAGGAAAACTGAGATAATACATAGGGTACCTATGAATTTATTCATGACTGAATATCTAGAATCTGAAACTGAGGCATAATACATGAATTGAGCTGAACTCACAACTACTAGGATCCTCTTATCTTGGATCAGTCATATTCACAAAATTGTGGATAGTACGATTGGGTGGAAAGATGGGGAACCCATATAAATTGTCCGCCTGACTGCTAAACTGGATTCTTGGCTTTACTAACTAACTCATACAGAATACTTATACTCAATTGGAGCATTTCTTGACACTCTTTCTATATATTTCTACTGCTAAGCCATCTCTTTTGCTTGATGTTTATCTCTTTCTAGGTGAACACATACTGGAGGCTCATATCATCTAAAAAGATATCCACATGAACTCTATTCAGACAGTGATACCAAATTTTTAATGCGAATACCATAAGCATAACTCCAAGGTATAAGACAGATAGTTCTTTTAATGTACCTTTAACTATTTGGAGGCATAACCTATCATTTTTTTCGTGTTGCATCAAAATGCAGCAAATCCCTACACGGGACATATCGCATTAGACCATAAAACCATCAGTGTCTTCAGGAAAAAATCAAGACCAGAGCCAAAGTCAGCTTATCCTTTAAATTCTCAAAACTACCCTCAAAAACTTTCGACAACAAGAACTTTACCTTCTTCTGAGTTAGCTTACTCAACGGGGAAACTATAGTAAAAAACTTAGCCCCCTAAAGCTGATTATACAAGTCATCTATCCTTGGAAGAGGGTATTTATTCTTTACACTTACCTTATTCTGTTTTTTGTAAACAATAAACATCCAAAGGAACCATTCTTCTTACGCACGAAAAATATTGGTGCACCCTACGGAGACACACTAGGACAAATGAAACCCTTGTCTAAAAGATACTTTATTTGCTCTTTAATCTTCTTTAACTCAGCCAGAGCCATTCTATATGGGGGAATAGAGATAAGATGTGTGTCCGGAATAAGATCATTCCTAAAATCAATCTCCTTATTAGGAGGAACACTAGGAAGATCATTAAGGAAAACCTTGGGAAATTCATTCATCACCTAGACACAATGTAAAGATGGAACCTTCGAGTTAGAATCTTTAACCCATACCAGATGATAGAGAACCCTTTGGAGATTATTATCTAGGCTCTAAGGTACGATATGAACCTTCCCTTGGGTGCTTGAAGAGCACCCTCCCATTCAATAACCATCTCATTAGGGAATTTAAAGATGACCTTAAGGTTCTGACAGTCCAAAAAGCATAGCACGAGTGCAACTAATTCATCCCCAATATGACATAAAAATCAACCATATCAAATACAAATATATCCACCAATGTTTCCCGACCATCCACAGATACCACACAACCTTTATAGACTTCTAGCCACTATAGAGTGACCCACCGGGGTAGAAATAGGAAAGAGTTTTGAAATACCCTCGAGACGAAAGCCAAAATGCACAGCCACAAATGAAGTCACATAAGAAAAAGTGGACCCTGAATAAAGTAAACAGTACAAATCACGAGAAAAGAGTTTCAACTTACAAGTAATGACATCAGGCAATGCCTCAAACTCCTAGAGGGTTGTAAGAGTATAGTGTTGGTTTCGACCAATATCGGAGCTAGATGGAGAACCTTTTTGTACCAGAGCTAAGAAAAGGAAATTAGAACCTTGTTTTCCCCAGAATCAACCTTAGCCACTGGACACTTTCTAAGTATATGCCCTGGGTGACCAGAGTTGAAGTACTTGTCTCGTCCCTCATCATAGAAACCCTGGTACAATCGACCACAAAATATGCAAGAGGATATGATGAAGCTGATTGAGCACGAATAGCCTGGGATTAGGCATCCTATACCCTTAATTGTTGCCATCCTAAAAATATCTATCACCAAACATCTTTGGGTAGGGAGTACTAGCTGCCGAGTAAGACCTAAAATTTCCCTACTTCTTTTTGGACAACTTTCCGCCATCCCTACCACTCTGTTGTTGGCCTCTAAATTGCTCAAAAAATCTAAACTTCTTGCTATGCTCTCCCTTATCTCCGTCTACTTCTTCTACTTTTTCTCAACCTACTTTATGTACACAGTTAGCCAAAAGATGTCCATGCCCTTATTTATCCATGTCTTTGTTTAAAAAGGTAGTCTTACTTTCCAAAATCATGTCTTGAGACAACTATGAAGCAAACTTCCATATTCTAGCCCTTATGCTAGAAACCAACTTTGAAGCTTACTGGATAGCTGGCAAAACGTCAAGTTATACTCTTTGATTGACATCTTGCCTTGCTTCAGGCTAACAAACTCTTTCGTCTTTGCCTCCCTTAACTCTTGAAAAAAGAAGTGGTCTAGGAAAGCATTAGAAAAATCATCCCACAGCATTGACTAAGAATTTTCACACCTTTATTAATAAGTGACATCTTTCAATTGACAGGTGGTGAACTCTACAACCTTTACATTAGTGGCATGCATCACACAGAAGATCTTTTCTATCATATCAAGGAAACCTTGAGAATCCTCCTCCACCTTAACACCACGAGTCATGACCAAGATAGTAAGACCAAAGCTCAAGAATTTTCAAGGGACAAAATTTAGGGTGTTACATCAATATAGAACCCAAATGGGTTAGACACTTGATACCCTACGATTACATCCCATGACTCGTAACAAGTTTTTATGAATCGTAGTAAGCTACTCGTACTCAGAGCAGAACTTAGCCATAAATTCTTTGATTTGGTTATGAACTTGGGTCCTTAGGACCCATATTCACTCCCTATGACTTGTACCTACAAGTCACACCCAGGACAATAACTTGAGAACCATCCACGGGACACCTTAAAAATATGGTCACATGACCATTCAATACATCCTAAAACACATAGGGTGAGTCATAACAAAGGAAGGGAGCCTAAAGCTCAAGAAATTTTTGAGGGCCAAAACCTGGGGTATTTCATACGTCCCCTCTTAGGACCATTCGTCCTCGAATGATAGGACAAGATATCTATTAACACAATTTAATATAACTAACAACCATACTTCCCTTTAACAAAGTCAAAAAATAAGGATATATAAAAGAAATCACATACTTTAAGCATGAATTTTTGAAATGGGAAATAGAATTGGATATTCGATCTCGTGACACACACAAGTGAATTGTGTAAGCACCAACCATGAAATAATGAGATATGACAGAGAAATGATCTTGGGCATTTATACTATGGGACATTGATACAAGACACGAACCAATATTTTTGTTGGACATAAGAATTGATCAGAAGCATCCTCTACTATCTAAATAATACATCTAATACCTTTTAAAAATAACCATGCACCCACTACGCTTTCAACTATAAAAATACTCCTATATCTTAAAATTCCAACTTCTCCTGTAAAACATATAACTACAAAGCCTAAGTATAACTACAGATTCCTCTCATGTAAAATCTTAACTCGACATTAAAGGTTGTAGTATAATCCATATGACCCTATAATTTATACCACTCTAATGGTACTACTCGATCTTATCACCATAACTAAGAAACCTCAGGTCTTAATCAAGGATCTGTAGCCTCATAACATAATAGTTGGGTATTTATCAATCATCACACTCCCGCCTTTCTTTACTACACCCACTTTATGAATCTTCCCACCAAAAGTAGCACCTTCAATCACTATCACAATGTTTTTCACCATAATCAACATCTAAGATTCAAACATGGTGACTAACAACCATCATGTACCACTAATAAAGTTCCCTTCATAATATATATATGTGTGCGTGTGTGAGGATGTATAGTCCACCCCATGGGGACATATTAGGACATATAAAACCCTTGTCTTAAAGATACATTAATTTTTTCTAAATCTCTTTTAACTCAATTGGAGCCATTCTATAGGGAGGGATAGAGATAGGATGAGTATTCAGAATAAGATCAACCCCAAAATCAATCTCCCTATAGGGAGGAACACAAGAAAGGTCATAAAAAAACCTCGGGAACTTTATTTACCATGGGAACAAAATATAAGGAAGAACTCTCCGAGTTGGAAATTTTAACTCAATCCAAGTGGTAAAGACACCCCTTGGATTAACTTACGGGCTATAAGATATGATATGAATCACCCCTTAGGCACTAGATAACCTATATTCCATTTAATGACCGGCTCATTAAAGAATTTAAACATGACCTCACTGGTTCGACAATCTAAGGAAGCATAGAATAAGTGCAACCAATCCATCCCTAATATAACATCAAAATTAACCATGTCTAATTCAAATAGATCCACTAAGGTTACTCTACCACCAACCGATACCACACAACCCCTATAGACTCTTCTTGTAATCATAGAGTCAACCATCAGGGTAGAAACAAAAAGGGATTTGAAGTGCATTCGAGACCAAAACAAAAATACACAGCCAGAAATGGGGTCACATAAGAAAGAGTGGACCTTGGATCAAGAAAATAGTACATATCACGGGAAAAGAGTATTAACATACTATAATGAAATTAGGAGATAACTTTGACTCCAGAGGGATAGTGAGAGCATAGAGATGGTCCCAGCTAGTATCAGAGCTAAAAGCAGCACCTCTCGATGCAGGAGCTAGAGAAGTGGCAACTAGGATCCTATTTGCCCTGTAGAAATCCTTGTGGGACACTCTCACTGCGTGTGACCCAACTAACCAAAGCTAAAACACTAATTCCTCCCTTTATAGCAATAAACCAAGGTGCAACTGACCATGAAATCAGTAGGGAGGATATGGTTGGGTTGGCCATACTCCACCAGCCCAAAAATGATGTTCATCAGAAGACTGAGGATAAGGGACACTAACAACCACATGGGAACTCCCCGAATTCCATTACATAGACCACCACCCACCATCTCTACCACTATCTCTCTAATAATTTCTTCAGTCTGAGTATTAAGACTTTTTGCTCTTCCAATTTCTTTCCTTTGCCTTATTCTTCCACATACTAATAGGACCAAATTGATATGACAGCGAGGCCACAATCTAGGTTAACATTATGTGTTTACTATTCCTTTGGTATTCCATCTAAATAGTAAACACATATTGTGTCCTATTGGATTCATACTAATGGAGTTTGACTCAAAAGTAGTGCACAAATAACGTAGTTAATGTGTAGGAGGAGTGGAAGTATGGTCGATTCCTGCATCACGTAGGGATACATCATTCGAAGATGGTTAGTGGGATGAACAATAGCATGTGACTGAGGGATGAAGATAAAGTAATGCCATTAATCCAAAACCAAGTCAAACCAATGCACATAACCATATGCAAATATATATATATATTATGTCGGGATAAGGAATAAGCTTAGCATGCAGTTTAAAACCTTAACCTGGGTTTGTGTAGAGTCACTATCATAATCCACCCACTAGCTATATGGGTCCAATTTTACCCCATGGATGTGCCCCATTGCGTGTTGGCCGTACATACTAAAGATGTCATAGGCAGTAGGGGATTTCCTTATACCCTTCGCCCTCTATGATACATTTGTACGTGTATATACTTGGGGGTTTTTGTTTGTACCCCAAAAGCACATGGTCATCAAGACCAATTCTCACATCGGCAAACATGAGTTTCCAGTGTCAACCTTTAGAACTTACACCTTCACAGCTAGCTAACAAAACCCCCTTTATTGCCTAATTAAAACATTTAATGCATAACCAAACCACCAATTTAAGGAATCAGTTATTAAGGCATTATTAAGTAGTATTGTCATATTGATAGTAGCTTGCAAGAAAGGTCATTAAGCCAACACTTAGGGATTCTCGTGTACCCTATAGAATCTATTATAAATTTTACTTAGGGGAATCCCATATATCCCACAAGTTTTTTATTATAAAATCATTTAGGGAATTCTCGTGTACCCCACAAAGTTTTCAAAACTATCCTTAACCAATTACCCATTTATGCCATGGATTAGTTACAAGAAACTAACCAAACAAATTAACAATGTATAAACGAAAATCAATTATGCAAGTGCGTTGAGGTTGGTACCAATTTCCATACCAAACCATTTAATTTTTTGATTCATTTGTACCCCTATTTCAATGATTTACCAATTTTAGGGATTAGATTGTACCTATGTGTCCATCCACCATTTCCATGCACCCTAAAATATTTACCAACCATCAATTTTAGCTAAATAATTTCATACATATCATAAAAGAAGAATTTACACAATTTATATTCAAAACCCTCAACCCATAGTTCAAAACCCAACATCAATATCTTATGAACAATACTTTAAATCATATGGTTTTACAATATATAAATGAGGAAAGAGTAACATGCCTGAATTACAAAGATTTATGGAGAAAAATCGACCGCTTGAGTCCCTAGGTAACCACTTCCTTAAAACCCTAAGTTTCTTTGTTGGATGATTTGAGAGAGCTTTGAGAGGTTATTTAATTTTTTTCTGAGTCCTAATGATACCGTAAATGGGTTATAATACATGGGTTTAAATTTGGATAAGAGGGTAAATATCCAAAATGCCCTTTAACTTTATAGCTGTAAAAGTATTACCTTTGACTACGAGTCAACCATTGATTTGTAACCACTCTTTATGAATCATGACCATGAGTCGTAACTAAGGTAGTGATTAGTAAACCACCCCCTACTGACTTATGACTCAACCAAGTAACTTATAATGATGCCCTACTACTCGTAGGGTCCAACTGTAGTCTAAACCTAAATGGGTTAGACACTGGACACATTATGATTTCATCCCACGAACCATAACTACTCCTTACTACTTGTAGTGAGACACTCATACTCAGAGCAAAACATAGCCACTAACTCTATTATTTGGTTCTGACTTGGGTCCCTAGGACCCGTAAACACTCCCTAGGACTCGTACCCACAAGTCGTACCCAGGAAAGTAACTCAAGAACCATCTACTGGACACCTTACAACTACAGGCACATGACCCATAAAGAAACCCTACGACTCATAATGTGAGTCGTAACTAAGGCAGTAAGCCCACAGCTCAAGAAATTTTCAAGGGCCAAAACCCTTGGCGTTTCAACTAAGGTGTCAATCCTGGTTTGATTGGTACCCTTTACAACCTATGGTGATGTCGTAGTTTTGAGAAATAGGGACTTATACTAAAGGTCTCATCCTAACTAACAGGTGACTCTTTATCCCTGCTTTTGCTCGGTGCTAAGTACTACTCCCAACTAATGACACTAATAACTAAAAATGATCAATAGCAATATTCTAAGAACTAAAAATAAATACATAATCTGAGAGAATTTAATAACATGTAAGATGGAAGATCTAACAGTAATAAGTTTATGCATGAAATCCTAGTCCATCGGGTATTCATAACCCATCTCTAAAAATACTACTAATCATTACAATACTACAATCTGAACGAAATAAGAAATTTGATAACTGAAGGACAAAATAAAGAACTTATAACTATAATGACATGTCATAGTCATGAGCATGGAAACATCAAAAAATTCATTGTAAAACATATATTCATGGTTTAGTCAAACCAAGAAACTGAAAACTAAAGGAATTCGCACTTCACATGGAAACCCTAAGCTTGAAGGGATAATTAAATTTGGGGGATTGAGTTAACTTTGGGACTCAATGGGTGAAAGAAAATCAATTGATGAAATACCACATACCTAAGGTTGGAATCTTGATGAAATCTTTGGATTTAAATCCAAAAGATAAGAGCCCTAGTTCTTGCTTGAAGGAGAAAAATCACCTCTTCTCTCTAAATTTTCCAAGTGTTGAGTGAAGTTTGAGCATTAGGGGACTTAGGGATGTTTTAGAGTTATTATTCAGACCTTAATAAACTTAAATGACGTAGTTTTGGTGTAAAAAAATTCAGAAAAAACCAAATAACCCTTTACAAATTATCCATAAAACTCATGCAAACAGTCTCGATGGCTCACGTAATGATTCGTAGGTTTGGATACGAGTTGTATCTTCAGTCATTGCTAAAGGGGTCAAATGTTAGTCCCTACTGTTTTCACTATGAGTGACCTTACGAGTCGTAGTGTTTGACAACGACCCATAGTGTCTAATGATGACTCGTAGTCTAAGTTGTCGTCACTGGTATCTTTGATAATGCTTCAATAAGTTGGCCATAACATTTTACTCCACTATCGAACTAAGTAAAAACTAGATACATTGGAAATATAATTTAATTATATATATTTTGGTGGGTCTTGAGATCAAAAATCTTAGTAATCTAGAAGTTATGCTCATTTGAAGTTGACTATAGCATGATTTTTCTCAAGAATTTAATTGTAAGGGATATTTTCACTTGTCAACAAGCTAAGGTTATTTGTGGCCTTTATATATATAAAAATCACTTATCAAACTACCAAAACATGATGTTTAATTTTTCATGTACTTGTAGCATAATTATAATATCGACTTGGATTTTTGGGGTGTTACAAAACCACAATGTACTGGTAGACATCATTGGCCCTCTCAATTTAGGATGTTACAGTGTTATCCAAATGTGGAAACCTCTATTACTAGAGTTCTACGAATCCACTACTTAATGGTACTGGTTGACTTACTATTGCTGGTGAAAGGAAACAGTACATCAATATTTAGGTAAATCTGAGCACGTATTCCCTCTTGGTAAAATTCGAGAAATGGGACTGTGGCTAAGAGAGTAGTAATAATCAGAGTTCATCCCACTATAGGAAACTATACCACTTGACCAACCTCTAGGAAATGCAACACCATCAAACACTACAGCATGACTCACAAATCACCATTAAAGCATTCAACACCAGATTTTCATTAGAAACCACCTTACTAGATATTTTATCAACTCTCTTTCTAGGGAAAATTCTAGTAAGGTACTTACACCCTAATTAATGTTACAACAACGGGTTGGTTCATTTCAGCAGATACTAATTAAGAATTCATTCCTTTTTAAACGGAAAAGAAAGAAACAAAGGAAAGAAAGAGTTACCTGACTAAGAAAAATGATGAGGATTCTTGCTACACATGTCTACTTTGATCTCTAATGTGGTTCTTCAATAGAACGTTCATCCACTGGATCTTTAAAGACACAATCTCCTTTGTCCTCAACTTATGGACATATTTATATATGATATCTGGAGGTTCATCTTCTTAAAAGAGGTTTTCATCCACAATATAGTTATCATCACCATTATACTTTTTCAGTATAGGCACATGAAATATGTGGTGAACTTCCAACAAACTCGGAGGCAATGTCAACCTATAGGTAACTAGCCCCATACACTTAAGAATCTCAAACATCCAATATAGTTTGGATTAAACTTAACTTTGTTTATCAAATCTCATAAAATTCTTCATGGGCAAAACCTTGAGCAATATTTGCTTACGTTTCCTAAAGTACAAATCTCTCACCTTTCAATTTTTATATTTATTTTGTCTACTATGAGCCGCTATATGCTTTTTTTTGATAAACATCACTTTTTCCAATGATTCACTCAAAAGGTAAGTACCCCACAATTTCACCTCAAAAGCATCAAACCAACTAATGGGAGATCTACGCTTCATTCCATAAAATGCCACAAATGGATCCATATTAATAATCAAGGACCCTACTACTGGCTTGACTGACCAACCTATCTATATCTGGATAATTTCTCCAAATATAATCAACCTCACCACATTCATAGTATGTTTGGTCTAAAGTATGTCACAGCATTAGAGCAGACAATGTAAGATACCTATCAAAATCTTTAGAAGTCTAATAGGCCCCTAACAGACCTCCAACCAACGGCAACATAGCTAACTGAATAGGACATATAGTGTACCCCAAAGAACCATGACCCCTTCAGGATGAACCACTACAGTTGTCCCTTTAAAGGCCTTCTTCATTACCATCTTTATTTAGTGCTCTTGGTTTACACCTTTTACACTGTTGACAAACTCAATCATCTCCTAAAAATATCTATAAGATGATATCATCTGAAGAGCTATAATTTGGAGGCCTATGTTCAATCCTTTAGAAAAATAACAAATCCTCTCCTCCTTAATATGTAAAAACTATAATGAATATAGAAAGAGAATGAAACTGATCCTTATGGGCCATATTTGAAGAATTCCCTTACTAAATCCTTGTGAACTCATCCCTCTTTATGTCCCATAAGATAAGAGAAACATACCTCCCTAAGAATATAGAATAGAACTAATACTATGACAGTGGAGGTGACTAACGATCCTAGAGTCATGACCTTGAATCAGAGGTCATGATGACACCTGACCTAACCTTGGTAAGTAATTCCAACACCAATAGAGAATAGCTATATAAAAAGGATAAATAAGTAATAAAACAAGACACATAGAATAAAGACCAAGTTAGCAACGACGGATATCTAAAATACAACTCAAAATCACCTAAGCATCTAGTGTCATGCATAAGAACTTTATATCTAACATCATGTACAAAAGTATATAAAATTTGTCTCAGAATGTAAAATAAAGACATAAAACTAGGTGGAGTTGAGTGCAAGTTTCAGAAAAAGAGCTCACCCTAACTCGAAATGTCCAAACTACAAAGACTCATAATCTGTGGGTTGCACTCAAACTAGGATCTGCATCAAAAAGGTAAAGAAAGTAGGAGTGAGTACACATCCACCTACACATAAAAAGGTTTTCGACCGTGGCTCAAGATGTACAACTCATTATAATATAAATGATACAACTGTGATAATTGTAAAAGAGTAACTATACAACAAATATACATACAAAGAAAGACTAAAAATACATGATATCAATCTTATAAGAGAGATGAAAGTGATGAAATACAATGAAATAATAAGAATATAATAGTCCAATGTCACCTCATGTACACCTTTCGGCATAATCTTTTGGAGAGGACCCGTAGGGATTTCGCAACCCATATAATATCACAATCTCATCAATCAAACTTACACGCACATTCCTCGATTAAGACATTTTATAAAGTGTCTCATTTATTTCAAAAATTAGTATTTCTCAATGTTAATCATTCCATAAATATAGATTAATAGATGAATATCTATGCTCATAACCATCTCAAAAACATACAATTAGTCAACTCAATAATGGTACAAATGACCTCAACTTACCTCAAATCCTAATAGATCATGATACAAGTCATCTAATGGAAACATAATACTAAAGAATTATGTAAGGCATCAATAATATCGATGAAAACCCCCATACTGGTATCACAATAATGATGTAGAACAAATAATGCAAACAAGACCAATACCAACCCACCTACGAGTATATCAATGATAATAATCTATCAAGTCAATAACAAGATTTACATAAGCCCCCACACAAAAAACATAATAAAATAATAATTTCAAAAAATGAATACCACGATAAAATTCTCAAACCATAGAATACTTTACGTTAATGGTTATCTATACAACCCGGTCTAAAGAAACTTAAGTCATAACTTTACTTGAAAGGCATAACAAGAGAAGCCTTCCACTTTTGAATGTCTTTAGAACTCTCCCAACCTATCAAACTAGATCCCATAAGAGATTAATAGTCTATTAATACCCATATTTATATATTTTGGTTCCAAGTAAAAAATTACCTCAAAAGTCGACCCCAAAATAATTGCAAAGTTGAAATTTTAATAAAGAATCATATTACCCATTTGGTAAGGGTTCTATATATGAAAACCTATCAAAAATAAGTTGAAAATTATCACAACAAAAAATAGGGACCTTGATGAAACCTATCGTACTCTATGGTACAGGTAATTCATTCCTAATCCAAACATGATTATTAAAGTGAAACCAATAGTGAGAAAAGTGAGATATAGAAACAATCCCCAAATTATATAAAATAGGTACAATATCAACATAATATATAAGTCTAGTTATCACTAGTATAATCTCTAATGCCAAATTTAATACAATTGATCAAAATATATTAAATTCAAATAAATGCATACGATAAATAAAGAGGGATCTGAGTAAGATTTGTGATCCCACAACTGCTATGTGATCTCCATAAAGACAACATTGGGTGAACATTACTCACTCAATACCTACATGTAGTGTAGAACAAGTGGAAAAAATTAAGGCTGAGTATGAAACACTTGTACAGAGCAAGCATTGTTGATAATCAACCCTAATCCAAAGTGATGGAGAGAACCACTAAACCAACCACCCAAGATTACCCCAAATAAACTTAAAATTAACAAATTCCCAATAGCGGCTCAAGTTGTAGAGATCCTAATAGTATAATAATACAATGACAATAATAGTCTAAGACTAATAACAATACAAAGATATATCAAAATCCAAAAGTTTGAGACAACAAAGAAGTATAAAGAGATGCAATTAATACAATACAATGAAATGATATGTATGCAATGCTAAAAAGTTCACCTCATATACATCTTTCAAGCCTAACATCCAAGAGAGAACCCATGGGAGTTTGCAACCCATATATTTTCACAGTCTTATCTATCAACCTTACCGAAACATCCCTCGACTAAGGCATTTCATAAGCTTTCTCGTTCTCTTTTAAAAATTAGTATTTCTTAGTGGTACTATTTCCTTAAATAGGATCATCAACTCAACAATGGAATAAATAAGATCAAGTCATTCCAAATTTTAATAAATGATTATACATGCTCCTCGTGGCAATACAAGAACTAAGAAATCAAGTAGGACACCAATAATACATCAACACAAGCCCGTATTCGAACATCATGATAATAATAAGCCTTTATGTCAATAATACAGCAAACAAAAGTTCCTAGTTAATATAGTCAACACATGTCCCCACTCGGGCATCATAATGATAATAAGAAACTATTAATTCTAAAACAAGACCAACACCTACCCTCACACAGGCATTTAATGATAATAATCTCTCAAAATCAATTATAAGGTCAACATAAACACCACTTGGGTATCACAATAATAATAATCAATGCAAATATTGTCAACATAAAGAATTCACCTAACCAATATCATGCTTCACATGAGAAGTTTCCTAACTTCCCATATTCACCACAAATAGACTCAAATACTCACAAGGGGAAATATATTTTCCAAAAAGCATGTTCAAATGCTCACTTTCATTCATAATGCATAGCAGATAAGCCAAGGTTCCTTTTTAATCCTTATTTATAACTACAATCTATTTATACCCTGAATAATTTCTAAGCCCTAGTAATTCTGTCAAATAACTACAATTTATTTATATCTTAAAGTGATTACTAACCCCAATCATTCCCTCAGATAACCACAGTCTATTTGTACCCCAAGTGATTAGTAAACCCATCAAATACCTAAAAATATATTTATACTCTAAGTGATTGCTAAACCCCAACCATACCATCAAAATCCTCTAAACATGATTCAAACTCTTAGGCAGATACTCACTTTTAATTTACCATGATTAAGAAGTCATTTATCCATAATTTTTGATAAGCATATCAACAAGTAGAGAGAACAATCACCACCGAAGGATGTGATTCAGTAAATAGGGCTGCTCCTCCCTTAGCCAGAGGTCTCGGGTTTGAGCCCTGGGTATGAAAAAATCCTTGGTAGGGAGAGCTACCCCCTGAATGGGTCCCTACAAGATGCGAATCCATATTAGTCGGGCTCTAATATAGGTACCGAATACCAAAGGGGAAACAAAAAAAATAGAGAGAACAATTAAGATGTCCATTTTTATTACTTCAACCTCTTAATGAATCCATAAATTTTTGTCAAAATCAATTTATCCATAACATAAGGATCCTATATATGAAATTTAATCAAAAACTGAGTCCAAATCGATAAAACCCTAGTTTTATCAACAAATTCACTGGTAAAGAAGGAAAACCAGTTGAACAAATCATGAAGGAATACCAACCTAAGCTTCATACATCTACGTTGATAGACAGAGTAGAATGCCATGAGAATCACTTAATTCTGAGCTCTAGAACTCCAAATATGTATAAGATACCAAATGAACACAATCCAAAATTCAACTATAGTGTTCAGAAAATCCATACCGAGTAATTTAACATTGTATTATTTCTCACTAAATAGGTTGTTCATTCCTCATACTATAGTGAAATACCCCAATACTTCTTTTGTAATTGCTAAATAATGATACCATTACGCTTGTTCAATCAGAACTCAATTTCATGCCCATTCACCTATTCAGATATTATTTTTGCTTGTTAAAGAATTATTATATGTTTTGAAATAAAATCTTGCTATCAACTTGTCGGAGTTACCCTAAACTTTTAAATTCAAACCTACAATTCACACATGATATTTCAAAAGTCTCAAAATAATTTTTTGATCTTTAAAAGTAATAATAAATCTTTTTTTGGACATATTTTACTTAAACAAGCCAAAACACCCAAAATGTTTAAAAACTCCCCAAGAACTCATCTGGAACCTCTCAAACACAAACCATATATTCTAATATCTTGAGAAAGATATTCCATACTCAATGGTGTGGTTAGAATTTCCAACAGAGGTCATTATAAATTGACATTAACAAAGGTCAATACTAAGCATAAAATTTCAACTACTAGTTCAAACACTCAAACTCACATTGAAAGTCATGGGACCCAAACAAAACATGCTACGAACCTAATTTCTATGTTTTGGAGCTAATGACATTGATAGAATCACTATTTGAAGCTTGAATAAAAAAATTAACCAAAGTTAACTATATCACTTTAAAGGCTACTCAATGTAGGGGTATGCAAAGACCGATTCAACCGATAAACCAAACCGATAAAAATATATTGGTTTATCAATTTTGGGTTATTAAGTTAACAATTTTCTAATGGTTTTGTAAATTTTTGTATTGGTCTATCGGTTTTGTTTTCTATTTTAGTATTTTAGTTAATGGTTAAATCGATAATCTAATAAGATTTTATTTAAATTATATTTTTATTTGCACTTATATAATAGTGGCTTTAGATTTTATATACATACCTTGTTGTCTTTTGTATTTATAGTTGTTGTCTGAGTTCTTTCAATTTGCATAGTCATTATACATGAAGATAGTATAGAACAAATGAAAATAAGAGAAAGTAAAGAAAAAATAGGGGAGTATTTTCTTATTGGTTAAACCGATAAAGACCAAATTAACTAAAAAATTATAACAAATATCTCATTGGTTTGGTTATCGGTTTACCATTTTTACAAATTGAAAATCAATAAATCAGATAGATAAATCACAAAATTGAATTGACCGGATGTGCACCCCTAACTCAAAGCCAAAATTCATATAAATCACTCATGAATTCTTTGGAAACAGTTCCAATCATTGCTACAACTTATAAATAACATAAAAAACTACGAGAAAGTACAAAATGGTCAAAAATATAGAAAAATCTATAAATCATCATGAGTTATGTTATATTATACCATTGAAACACGTTCGTCCTTGAACATAAAATTAATGAAGGTACCAAAAATTGACAAGAAATCAGAATATTATCATAAACCTCATGAAATCACTCTCAGAATGGAGTCACTTCTATAATACCGCTGGTTTCACTATAGTAACAAAAATCTCTTCACCTTTTAACTTTGATGGCCATAACTCTTGTACCTAAAACCAAATTTCTCTATGAACCCACTTTCTCTATTTTTGAACTGTATTTATACCCAATGGCTAAGTCGATTACAATATAAGGTCTTAATATATTCAGTTTACCTAGACTCATCATCAACACCGCAAGACATTAAGTGTACCACAAAACCAATTCCATCACCATACCAACAAAACACTGCAGAACTTGTGGAACCACATTGCCGCTCTACACACTAATGAACCGTACCTCCCTATATATCAAATGAATTTTTCACTATTTTTAAGCCTACTTTATAAACTTTCTGACTAAATCACACTTACCCCAGGCGGATACTATAAATATCAAAATAGATAGTATAGTTTTCTAAGCTGAAATGATATTAGCACTCGATATTAGTTCCACATAATTTCTTAAATATCATTACTCAATCACCATTTAAATAGTCATATTCCTATGCTTAACCCTTGAAAAAACCATGAATCTTCATAAAATTCACCATACCACAAACCATGAATCGCTATAAAATTCACCATACCATATCAGACACCCTTTTTATGTCACAAAAATTGTATACAATCCATCATAATAATTTATAATCCATGTGGTTATCATCACCTATGTAGTGCCAATCAACCTAAAGTCCTAAATAAATCAGTAGAATGGAAATCTCTCTCAATCAAACATATGTAGAAACCCAACATAGCATGAACCATTCAACCCATAATAGAAGTGTAAGACTGCCACATATTATTAATTCTTACATAATCAGTATCAAATATTAGGAGATTCATTACTAATTTCTTCATAAATCACTATCAGACTACGTTTTTAGAACTTTCAGTTTCTAATTGGTACCCATAACACAATTCTAAATACCTCAAAATTTCCTATGTATGATATTTCTAAGTCTTCAAAAACTGACATGCATAGTATTTCTTATCTTTCCAATTAATACTATAACATAATCCATTTTGTAATATAGTCTTACCATGAAAATCTAGTTAACAAACCATTCAAAACATGAAGTAGTACCATCATAATCTAAACCAGACCCAAGTAACCACAATTCTTTAAATACAAGTCTCAATACTTGAAGACGAACCCATAACCTTCCAAATCAAGAGCAAGTACCCTTATAAGTTGAATTTATTCCAAGTCTACCCGAGGAGTGTTACAAAACACCATAAGGTTTTCATGCAAACAAAGCTAGTCACCAAGGTAGCAACAAATTGTAAGGCCCAAACACCTAAATACCTTTTCTTATCTAACTAGAATCCTGTAATTGCAATCTTTTTGAGTTATTTATATCACAAGTCTAATCCATTAAAAGGTCATCTTTACCATGTTTTTATTATGCCTACTTATACTGCATGATCAATCTCATCATTAATACAAAAACCTAAACCACAAATGAACTAATTTGACCTTATAAGACAATAAGCTATAATGCCCTAAGAGTACACCCTGGGTGTCACATGGTTCATACGACCCCAAAGGACCACAAGCTAACTCATGACTGATATCTACTGTGAGCACTAAATAGTAATACTGAAATAAATGCATAAAATAGGCTGAAATGCCATAAGGTTCAAAATCTAAAATATTGATAAATGTAATATTTGTTAAAAATATCTAAAAACTAAAATACTATCTGAACTAGTCTAGTCTGAAAGCCTCTAACTGAACTATCTGAATATTGAGTTGATGGGACAAACCCCTATCTAACTTCGAATACCGATCTACTGATAAACTAAAATACTGAACTAAAGTATGCCCTCGATAGATAAGGACTTACTACTAAATCTACAACTGCTGACTGGATCTATCTAAGT
Source organism: Capsicum annuum (assembly GCF_002878395.1). Classification (NCBI taxonomy): domain Eukaryota; kingdom Viridiplantae; phylum Streptophyta; class Magnoliopsida; order Solanales; family Solanaceae; genus Capsicum; species Capsicum annuum. Next base: position 163,470,085 of record NC_061113.1, read on the forward strand.
GCAGTCAGGAACCTGAATGTCAAAATCTATGATATGAGACATCATCGCATAAAAAAAGTATGTGGTCAATACGTGGAATGTACTGGGATGCTAGATGAGGTAAGGCTTAATGTAAGAGTTCATATGCATAAATAGTAACTTACTGAATAATCTAGAGTAACTAAATATAAGAGTACGTGAGTAACTGACAGTACGGAAACTAATTTTTGATAACCAAGTAACTGATATCTGAAGTTACTAATAACTGATTCACTGATACTAATTGACTGTGTGTGACAGTCCTGATTTTATAAAATAAACTGACTTCTAAACTAAAAACTAAAACTAAAACTGTGAAAGGTAATCATCTAACCAACATGCCCCAAATAAGATAAGATAACTGAGTTGGGGTCCAATCTATAACCCTAATTAGAGGGTTGATATTATCGTACCACATGTACTAAAATCTATTGTGGAGTAAGTCCTATCTAATGGGTGACCCCTGAGATCAGTCCTAAGCTAGTGGGTGATCCTGAGTATGTCAGTCCTATCCAATGGGTGACATCTCATAACCTATGTTGGCTACATAGTTCTGTAACTTAGATAATGTTTCTATGAATGCTGTCCTAACTAACGAGTAAGCCCCCATCCCTAGGCTCGCTCGGTGCTGAATCCTACTTTCAACTAAAAGACACTGAACTAATTATATTGAACTAGACTGGAATAATACTGAGTTTACTGAGTTTTCCTGAGTTCTGTAATTGATTGATTTCAATAATTGACTGAGTTCAACTAGGTTCTGTAACTGCCTAAGAGTACTACTGATCATGACATTACTAACACTGTTCTATAGCTGACATTGGCTCTAGGTAAATAGCTAAATTATCGGGTATTAAATACCCCCAGGACTCCATAGCATGAGAAGTAAAGCAAAGCATAATCTTGAATAACATAACAATGTTCACTTGGTCATAATTCCTTCATAGAGATATTCCATCAAACATTTGTAATGCATTAACTTATACATGAATGAGGAATACATGTTAGCAGGCTATAATGGCATTATTTCATTCTCATAAATAATTTATCAAACACATGGGAGGCGTACTTGTTTAACTAAATCATAAACACTTAGGGTAAACATGGTTATAACAATCAACTTGCATATTGAAGGGTTTATCATGAATATCATGTAAATCAACACATATAATAATTTATTTCATAAAGTCTTGTAATTTAATCATGGACTAAGACCCCATAATAACATGAATATGAATTCAATTTAATTCAAAATAAAAGTTCATAATTCACCAATCTTGTAATTTGAAAATGGATTCGTGGACTCTATGTGTGAAAGAAAGCCATAGATTAATACCTAACATATCTTAGAAGATTCTTTATTGAATGTTCTTGGAGGATTTCTTGAGGATTGGCCTTGATTTCTTGAACTAGGATTTTTGCCTATTTGAGAGAGAATGTTTTAAATCTTGAGAAAAGTGAGTGAATAATGATATAATAGGGTATTTAGGGCATAATTTCTTGTTTAAGGCTGATTTGGTCATGGAAAAAGACCCTATTAGCCCTAAAATGTTTTTACTTTTCATTACTAAAAACTCAATTTTGGGCCCTAGCGTGATGCGCCGCTATCACACCAAGCCACTGAAAAATGACAACTAGGAATATGGTTGGTGGCACGATGCGGTGGAATCGGATTGCATTACTAGATGGGAAATGAAAGCTCAGCACGATCCGATACAATCACATTGTCTTATTGGAAATTGACATACGTGAAAATAAGCCTTGGTACGACGCACTGGTATTGCGGTACCTCACTGGAAACTGGAAATTGCCATTTGGTCTTACTCTGCAATGCGCTACTGGCCTGAATTAGGGTTTTTAATGACTGAAACTTAAAATATCCATAACTTCTTACCTGGTTATCTAATTTTGGCAAATTTTATATCATTGGAAAACTGATTTAATTTCCTACGAAATGGTAGGCTCTAAACTGAAAAAATAAGAAGCATTTTAATTTTTTTATATTAGATAACTCATAAAATGAGAGTTAATTTAAGCTAGAGAAATATGGGGTATTACAATATCTCCCCCTTGGGAACATTCATCCTCGAATGAGACTGATTAAGTTGAGGAACACTGGTTGACTGAGTTTACACACTGAACTTTCATGTTGAAACATGACTATATAACTGAACTATTGACAAGCTGAGTCCTTATACTGTACATGCATATCTGATGCATGGAATACATGACTGAAGCTACTGAAAAGTTGAGTTTTATATTGAACCTGCATATTTGATACAAGAGTACATGGCTGAACTGATTCTTCAATATATTACAGAATATGCAATGGTATTAGTACATGGCTGAGATTTGTTATAAGAAGGTCAACTTATGAGTACCCATTACTCCAAACTGGATTCGTTACATGAAGAGAAACTGAAAGGTTTAGGACATGAAAGCTCAGGGATTATAGTGTATCTCCCCCTTGGGAATTTACGTCCCCCAAAGAATGCCAACTTGGCAGGGATTCTGTGGAACAATAAGATGATACACAGGGCACCTACAAACTAAATAGTAACATAATATCTAGGATCGAAAACTAAGACATAATACATGAACTAGGCTGAATTCATAACTACAAGGATGCTCTATCTTAGAAATGTCATATTCATGAAACTGTAAATGGTATGACTGGGTGGAAAGATGGGGAAACCGTATGAACTATCTGCCTGACTGCTAAACTGGATTCCTGGCTTTACAAACTAACTCATACTGAAAACTTATACTCAATTGGAGCATTTCTTGACACTCTTTCTATAAAGTTCTACTGACTTTAGGGAGCAAGGAAATCTTGGCATGGTTGAAATGAGACATCTGAATAAGAAATTACAACATGGCTAAAATTCTATAATATGAGTACTAATAATACTACCTACTGAGGTCTGGTCTAGATTGAATTCTCCCACTATGTTCAAGCCTACCTAAATCTCTGAAATGTATTTAGCCCCTTACACATCATCATGACATTCAATCCTATCTTCAAAACTACAACCTTGTGTAAAACTAGCATGCAATAATATTTTCTTAACATGAAACATTTTCTCTCTCCTATCTTACAAATGCTCATCACCACATCATCTAATAAGAAGAGTTCACTGAAGGTTAAAACATGGGGACCTGAAGCATGAATTGACACTATACTAAATATGACACTTAACTGAGGCCTGAAGAATAGAATATCAACCTCATGGATTTATCATGAGATCTAGACTGTGGATATACATGACAAATCTGAATTTAACTGATCATTAGGATTATAGAATAAGTCATGGAAACGGAGCACAGTGTAAGGCATGAGTACATGAGTACATTAGTCATAAGCTGCATAACATAAGTTTGGAGTTTTTGTATTCATGGAACATGATTCGTAACACTGAGTGAACTGGAATTACTCATACTAAGAACTGTAAGCGTACATGGTTTTTGATAACGTGCACGAATAAGAGCTATGATCATAGAACTGATATGTATTGTGTGAATACTGACATTACTACTAAGATCTGAAAGCCTGACTTGGTTACTTGTTCTAGCATCCCCCATTAGCTTAAAGCCATCATTCTAAGTCTGTGAACCTCTTAATAAACTCTAAATTGAACTAAAACTACTTTACTCTAGAGCATGAGATATAACAATACTCGGAAACACTAAACTCATTCTAAAGGACTACTCCTAATAATGTAAGGTCCACTGCTAGTACTTCCTTCTGATACATAATTCTTAGTTTTTTATTGCCCCAACAATAATTATATAGCAACCTCAACAATGACTAACTTAGAATTCTCAACTTCTCTTTCTACTAGGTTACTCTAGAGATTCAAACTTAAATCAATTGAAACTGAGGTACTACCCTTCATTCAATGATTGGTCCATTAGGAAACTGAAATAGAACGACACTTTTACTAAAATTAATTGAAGGGGTTTTTGGAAATACTGTAATTGAGATATTTCTATATACTCGTCTAGATGGAATAGATTTACCTACTGAGGTAATCACTAGGAAAGGTTCTATTAAGATTTCTAGACTAACTTAAAGTTGACTGCTATGTAATGAGTTACAAATGATAGAGAAGCTCCTGGATCTAATAAGGCATGTATATATAAATAGAAGATTTGTAGCGTACCAATGACCGCATCAGGAGAAATTTCTTGATCTTATCTAGAATGAAGTGCATAAAGCCTTTTTAGGCATTGCCCACTGGCAGCATTGGAAGTAGCACCCTACTGATTTGGGCGATCGAACTGAGCTAAAGGACAGTTGTACTAACCCTATTGGTGCAAATATTTTCCTCTCTGAGCCATAACTGTACACTCCCGCATCCTGTGTCCTAGCATACCAAATCGAAGACATACATCACTACTAGCTTTACATGCACCTAGGTGTTGTCTACTATATTTTTCACAAAGCAGATAGGTACGACTACTGCTCACACTATCTTGGGTTTTGGAGCCTGGCGCCTCATCTCAACTATCATTCCTAAACTTTGGTAATGGCATACTAGTTAAGGATGGGGATGGAACTAAAAATTTTGGATAAAACTATGAACGGTATAGCTCTCTAACTTAGGCTGATTAAAATTGAAACTACTTATTCTAGCTTTCTTGTTCTCTCTCTTCTTGTTCTTAATCTTCTTCTCCTCAATATGTTGAGAATGGAATATAAGCCTAGAGATGTGCATCTCCTTAATCAACATCACAATTCTGCACTCCTTAACTATACTATCTAATACCCCAAACATGAACTTTCTCATTCTGGACCTATTGTCTGCTACTACATGGGGAGTATACCTGGCTAACTGAGTAAACTTAAGGGAATACTCTTTCACACTTATACTACCTTGCCTGATATTGATGGACTCTAACACATTGGCTTCTCTCTGCTCTATGGGAAAAAATCTATCTAGAAAAGCAGTATCAAGCTCTTCCCACTCTATGGGCCCTGCATCTGTGCCCTTGTCTATCTTCCACTACTTAAACCACGTATGAGATATATCTTGTAGTTGATAGGTAGCTAACTCAATACTTTCACTAGCAGTCACTCCTATAATATCTATGACTTTCTGAACCTAATCAAGGAACTCTTGTTAATCTTCTTCTGACTTAGATCCTGAGAATAGGGGAGGGTTCATTCGGGTGAAGTTCCAAATCCTAGCTGTAGTTGTATTGGCAACTGGGTTGGCCTGAATAGCAACTGGCCATTCATTCTAAGTTGTTACAAAATTGGCTAGAGTAGTGAATACAACTCTAAATTCTACATGGGAGACATACTCGTCCAGGGGATCTGCCTGAACGGGCAGAGGTGCTGACTGATTTCCAGTTCTTTTTCCTTTGGTTTTTTTGGGAGACATGTTCTATAACTGAAAGGAAGAAAAGTATTAGACTAAGAATTTAGATTGAGCTCATGCTCATCACATGACATAAATACTGAGAGAAGGGAAACTTTTTGTAAAACATGTCATAGCCTCCTGTCAAAAAGTGTGGCGTGCTACACTCCCATGCACAAGACTCTACTAGATGCAGCTTTTAGACTCCCTAGGACTCTGTTGAACCATAGGATTTGATACCAAATTTGTAATGCCCCGAGAGTACACCCTAGGTTTCATACGATGCTTACGACCCCAAAGGACCACAAACTAACCCATGACTGATATTTGCTGTGAGCACTAAATAGTAATACTAAAATAAATGCATAAAATAGGCTGAAATGCCATAAGATTCAAAATTTGAAATACTAATAAATACAAAATCTGTTAAAAACATCTAAAAACTAAAATACTATCTGAACTAGTCTAGTCTAAAAGCCTCTAACTGAACTATCTTAATATGGAGTTGATGGGACAAACCCCCAACTAACTCTGACTATTGATGCACTGATAAAATAGAATACTAAAATAAAGTATGCCCTTAATAGATGAGGGCTCATTGATGTGTGAGTAGACGCTAACACATTTAGGTTTTTAACTAAGAATAATTGCAAAGTCTTAAGCAACTTTGGTCATTTTTGATTATTTTACTTTAATATTGCAGTAAAAGTTATAATGCAAGAGAAATTTAAGGAAATAGAAGCAAAAGAGCTAAAAACTGATACAAAAGAACTGGAAGTGTAGCTGATGACATTCCTAATAAGTCATCATCCCTCTGATAAGTTACCAGAAATCACATCAGGTGTTGTAGTGTTAAAAGGATTAAAGTGAAACTGTGATGACATTTCTGACGTGTCATTACAACTATGAAAAGGCGTCCGAGTTACCATCAAGTGTAGGCAGAGAATCAAATTTTGAGTGAAGAAGTGATGATATTTTTGATATGTCGTCATGTATCTGATAAGTCGTCAAGCTTTATCATCAGTTAAAGCTTAAGATACCAAGAATGCTAGAGGGCTTGATGAAATTCCTGATAAGTCTTCAGGACCCTAACACGTCGTCACAAATGCCGTCACCTATTCCAAAGGATTTTCTGAACATTGTGATTTTATTTTCTTATTTAGGATTAACTATAAAAAGCATTGTTTAAGGTTTTTCTTGGGGTTGGAATTCGTGTTTTAAGAGTCGTATTTTGATATTTTTCTCTATGAGCTTCTTAGCTTGAAAAAGCAAATACTTAAGAGAGATTATTATCAGTATTTTGTGATTTTTTCCTTTGCATTATAATCTACAATTCACTAGTTATTATTCATCTCTGTAAGTTTATATTTCAAATCATGAATTCAATTATGTGTTTCATTTGTTACATCATGAGTGGCTAAACTCGATTAACCTGAGTTGTGGGATCTAGGGTTAGGTCTTGATGAGAAGCTAAGTATTAAAGATTCAAAAGGTGGTAGGATTTCTTGATAATTATGATGTTTTAATTATTGTCTGTTTGTTGCAAATAGTAGACACACCTTCTTTGATTTTCTTGAGAAAGAAATCAAATATAGTAGGAAGTAAATTATTAACAGGGACTCAAAAATACTTCATTTAATAATCAGTACTGTAACAAGGTTGGTTAACTTGAGGTAAAATCTGGGTAGTAAATAGAAATTCCCTAATTCTGAGAGGATTAGGTCCTTAAATGCTTAAGTAGGTCGAGAGACATTTAGGCATAACATTGATAAAGATAGCTTGTTATCCTACCCACCGTGAGAATCTTGAACCAGTTTTAGCATCTGCTATCTATCGAAAGTCCTAGTGAACATAATTCTGGTTATTACATACACTCCTGATTTATAAACACTGGAACTAAAGTGACCAACAATTACTTGTTAATCTGAAAAAACCCCATTTTATCTTTTCGTATCATTTTTTTTGAATTTAACAAATAGCTATAGTTCCAAATTAGTTTAATCACCACTCACATTGTTCCCTATGGATTGCCTTGCACTAAATTGACGTGTAAGTTGAGCGTTATCAAAAATAGCACTGTTGTCGGGGAACAAATTAGGCGTATTGAGTTGGTTTGGAATTTTAGCCTACTTACTTCAATATAAACTTGTAAATATTTGTTTTTAGTTTTCTTTTATTTCTTGTGTTAGGTAGATTTTTATTTTTGTTTACTTAGAACTATGGCATCGTGGAATGAACATGAGCTTGGTGGTTGGAAATCTTATCTTGATGATCCATGTCCATATTATGATGGACCTCACTTTTGGCAAGATTGTAGATATGCTCCCCGGAGAGAGATGTGTTCACCATCTCCATCCTACCAGGAGTATGATTGTTCATTATGTGGTGGTCAAGATGGACATTGAAATGATTGCCTAAATGCACCCTCTCCCCAGTATGCTAACCCAAATTCTAGTTCTTCTTATGATTTTAATAGGTCTTATAGTCAAGAACAGGAAGAACGAAGCACCAAAAAGAGTGGCATTAAAGCTATGCTTTAACTAATGTTGGAGTGCGTGGACACAATAAATGATATCATACGTGATATACATCAAGACATAAGGGAAAATAATGAGGAAAAAAATTGATAGAGGATATAGATATAGAGGTCAAGCATTTAATGCACTTTTCCATATTATGTTAGATGATATCTTATCTATGCAATCATTTAACATAATGGACAAGTGTGAAGATGAGAAACAAAAATCCTATATTGATGTTAGGCAACCCTCGATGATTTTCAAACCAACCAAACCAACCATGAGGGATGATGCCAAGATTGAGGAAACAGTGCTAGAGGCAAAAGCAAAACCCAAGCAGATCTCTTCTAAAGACTTTAGCCCAATTCGGGGTGAGGATGCCCAGAAGGATACAACTCCAAAATTAAGGAGAAGACCTTATTTGAACCATTTTTCAACATTGTGCTTGGTGGATGAGATGGAAGTCCACCTACCCAAGCAACTGAGGCATTTTGAGGATTAGAAACATAATTCTTATATTTTGGAGTTTGGCATTCAAAAAGAGCAAAATGAAACCCCCACTTGAAGGTCAGTAAAGGCAAAATTCAATGTGTATTAAGTGGATTATTGATAATCTCATCAATACCCAATGAGCCTATCCAAAAATTTGATATGAAGTTGGGTAAGAGATTCAAGTCATCAAAGTGGAGAGATAAAGAAAGTGTCATTGTATCCGTATATTTTCCCAATGCGCCTCGAAGATGTATTGATCAAAAGTTGGGTCGACGTTTCAAATCCTCTAAGTGGAGACATAAATAATTATCAACAAGGTATCTTGATGAAGTCTGAGTAGTCAAGATAACTGAGTCATGCCGCGACACTAAATTAGGCATTTCTTAGGAGGCAACCCAAGGTATTTTGTTTTATGTATTTGTATTATGTGATTGACATCAAATCTTCAAATTCGTGGTGCCAAAGGTATGTTTCTAACTCTCTTGTTTTTGTTTGATGCATTGGGGACATTGCATGATTTTAAGTTGAAGGTGGAGCTACTTGTGCGTGTTGACGCCCTCTTGGGGTTTTTGTTGTCGTGCCTCTTTTCCCTGGAGTCTTATTCCTAATAGAGCTGGCATATTTAGGCATATTGTGTTTTATTTTGAGACGTGTTATGGTTAATTGGGAGAAAAATAAGTATCTATGGCAGTTGACATAATTTTGTTAATTTTTGAACACCTCTCCAAAGGTCTATTTTATAACGGTGTGATATGCATTTATATGTGACCATTGTGCATCTTGTTATGGTATTAGTTCTAGTAACATGATAACCATTGCTAAACAATTACATGAACTCAATGGGTAGTAGCTTGTGATGTTCCTTGGTGTCATGTGTGTGTGAGATACTACCTAGTTCCCATTGTATGTTGAAATCCAGAACTTTCTTGATTAGTCTTACCTTGGTTGAAGGATAGGGGTTAGAAAAGGATCATAGGCCGTGTTGATATTAGCTCACTTTTAGCCTAAATAACCTTCCCTATATGTAGAATATCCCTTGGTCCCTGCTTTGAGCCTGATTAGCCTATTTGTTTTTATGACACCTGTCACTTTTCCATTTTATATCATAATGAACATGTTTTAGCCCTGGTCCTCCTGGGACAATGTGCACCTTGACTTAGGCAAATGGCCTAAGTTGAGGGTGGCTATCATAGGGGTGCATGATGTAAAATAAGTATGAAGAAAAGTAGAGTAAAAGAGAAAAATAAAAAGCTGGGTGCGGTGGAAAAGAGCAAGAAAAGAAAAGTTGTGAAAAAAAAAGAAAAATGATTGTAGAAAAGAACCACACCCATCCTGAATAACTGTGATCAAGAAAAAAGAAGAATATAAAAAGGCTAATGAGTGAAACCCCAAAATCTAGTGTAGTGTCAAGGAGGCTTAGTCTCTTTAAATATCATCGAGTATCATACCATCCCCTAGCCAACATTACAAGACTAAGAGAAGACCTATAGTGATCCTAGCTGACCTATCTGAAAGTCTTGGTAATGAAAATAAGGGAAAGCCTATGGTATTCGGCATATATTGATTGGAACTTCATTCTGAGAGCGAGTGTCTGGTGATTGTCCCCATGGTTACATATGTAATGTCTGATATAAGTGACGTGGGACTTCTTTGTAGTGAGGGCACACTGGTTACGTTGCTAGTTTCTAACTTGTTTGAGTAGTTTAATTTGTACATATGCATAGTTATTGTTGCTAAGTTGATGTCATATCTTGATTCCTTTCTGTCACATGTTGATCTTCATGGATATACATAGCTGGGCTTAAAGAGGTTGAAAATGGAGAGAGTAATATGTTTTGAACTAAAATTGATAATCAACTGTCATAGGTATCTCATGTGTCTCTAGGTTAAGCATCGTAATGCTGTGTTTTAGTTTCTTGAGGACAAGAAATTGTTTTAAGTTGAGGGTGTTGATGTGTGAGCAGACGCTAACACATTTAAGGCTTTTAACTGAGAATAATTGCAAATTCTCAAGAAAATTTTGTCGTTTTTTATTATTTTACTTTGATATTGTAGTAAAAGTCATGATGCGAGGGAAATTTAAGGAAATAGAAGTAAAAGAGCTGAAAACTGGTGCAAAAGAATTGGAAGTGTGGCTGACGACATTCCTAATAAGTCATCAGCTATGTGATAAGTTATCAAAAATCACATCAGGTGTTGCAGTATTAAAAGGATTAAAGTTAAACTGTGATGACATTTTCGATGTGTCGTTATAACTGTGATAAGGCGTCGGAGTTGCCGTCAAGTATAGGTAGAGAATCAAATTTTGAATGAAGAAGTGACGACATTTCTAATATGTCGTAACGTATCTGATAAGTCGTCAAGCTTTATCGTCAGTTAAAGCAGAAGATTCCAAGAATGCTGAAGGGCCTGATGACATTCCTGATAAGTCGTCAGGACCTTGACACGCCATCACAAATGCCGTTACCTATTCCTAAGGATTTACTGAACATTGTTATTTTATTTCCTTATTTAGGGTTAACTATAAAAAGAATTGTTTAGGGTTTTTCTGGGGGTTGGCACTTGAGTTTTAAGAGACGTATTTTGATATTTTCTCTCTGGAGGTTCTTGACTGCAAAAAGCAAATATTTGGGAGAGATTATTATCAGTATTTTGGGATTTTTTCCTTTGTGATCTAATCTGCGATTCACTAGTTATTATTCATCTCTGTAAGTTTATCTTTCAAATAATGAATTCAATTATGTGATTCGTTTGTTACATCATGAGTGGCTAAACTCCATTAACCTGAGTTATGGGATCTAGGGTTAGGTCTTGATGAGCTGCTAAGTATTCAAGATTCAAAAGGTGGTAGGATTTCTTGATAATTTTGAAATTTTAATTATTGTTTGTTAGTTGCAAATAGTAGAAACACCTGCTTTGATTTTCTTGAGAAAGAAATCAAATATATTAGGAAGTGAATTATCAACAGGGACTCGAAAATACTTCGTTTAATAATCAGCGTTATAACAAGGTTGGTTAACTTGAGGTAAAATCTGGGCAGTAAATAGAAATTCCCTAAGTCCTAGAGGATTAGGGATTTAAATTCTTAAGTAGGTCGAGAGACATTTAAGCATAACATCGATAAAGATAAATTGTTATGCTACCCACTATGAGAATCTTGAACCACTTTTAACATCTGTCATGTACCGGAAGCCCCAGTGAACATAATTCTAGTTATTTTATAAACTCTTGATTTACAAACACTGAAACTAAAGTGACCAACAATTAATTGTTAATCTCAAAAACCCTCATTTTATCTTTTTGTATCATTTGTTTGAATTTCACTTGTAGATATAGTTCCAAATTAGTTTAATCGCCATTCACATTATTCCCTGTGGATTCGACTCTGACTCCAAAGTTGGGTAAATATATTGACGACGATCGCTTTGCACTAAATTTACGTGTAAGTTGAGCGTTATCACTCACTATTAAATTTGAGACTGCTGAATAGATCTATCTAAGCACGGCCAGGAACCTGAGTGTCCGAACTAATGATATGAGACATCATAGCATAAAGAAAGAGTATGCGGTCAGTATGTCGAATGTACTGGTTTTCTAGATGAGGTAAGGCTGAATGCAAGAGTTCATATGCATGAACAGTAACTGACTGAATGATATAGATAACTGAATATAAGAGTACGTGAGTAACTGATACTACCAAAATTACTTAGCATGTAATATTGTGTGCATAAGTGCATACTATAATTGAGCTTTTCTGAAGCTAAATATTGAGTTCTTATAACTGAGTAACTGATATCTAATGTTACTGATAACTGATTCACTGTGCCTGAAAGTCCTAATTCTATAAAATGAACTGAGTTCTAAACTAGAGACTGAAACTGAAACTGTGGGAGGTAATTATCTAACCGACATGTCCCAAGTAAGATAAGATAACTGAGTTGGGGTCCACTCTGTAATCCCAATTTAAAGGGTGCTAATACCTTGCACAGGTACTAACATCTGTTGTAGAGTCATTCCTATAAAATGGGTGACTCCTGAGATCATTCCTAAACTAGCGGGTGATCTCTGAGTAAGTTAGTCCTATCTAACGAGTAACATCTCATAACCTACACCGGCTATGTAGTTCTAGAAAATAGGGATTGTTTCTAGAGACCCAGTCCTAACTAACGGGTAAGACCCCATCCCTAGGCTCGCTCGGTGTTGAATCCTACTCCTAACTGAAAGACATTGAACTTATTATACTGAACAGGGCTGGACTGATACTGAGTTTACTGAGTTTTTCTGAGTTCTGTAACTGACTAGGTTATGTAACTGCTTGAGAGTACTACTGATCATGACATTACTGACACTATTCTGTAACTAACACTAGCTCTAGGTAAACAACTAAATTATCGGGTATTAAATACCCCCAGGACTTGATATCATAAAAATTAAAGCAAAGCAAAATCTTAAATAACATAACAATGTTCACTTTGTCATAATTCATTCATAGAGACATTTCATCAAACACTTGTAATGCATTAACTTGTACATGATTGGGGAACACATTTTAGCATGCTATAATGGTATTATTTCATTCTCATAGACAATTTATCAAACACATGGGAAGCATACTTGTTTTACTATATCATAAACACTTAGGGTAATCATGGTTATAACAATCAACTTGCAAATTGAAAGGTTTATCATGAATATCATGTAAATCAATACATATAATGATTTATTTCATTAAGGCTTGTAATTTAATCATGGAATAAGACCCCAAAATAATATGAACATGAATTCAATTGAATTCAAACATGGAAGTTCATAATTCACCAATCTTGTAATTTAAAAATAGATTCGTAAACTCTATGTGTTAAAGAAACCCATAAATGAACACCTAACATACCTTAGAAGATTCTTTATTGAATGTTCTTGGAGGATTGACCTTGATTTCTTGAACTAGAGTTTTTGTCTCTTTGAGAAAGAATGTTTTAAATCTTGAGAAAACTGAGTGAATAATGATATAATAGGTTATTTTAGACATAATTTCGTGTTTAAGGCTGACCTGGGTCATGGAAAAAGACCCTATTACCCCTAGAATATTTTTAATTTTCATCACTGAAAACCCAATTTTGGGCACTGGCATAACGTGCTGCTATTGCGCCAAGCCACTAGAAAATGACAACTGAGAATATGGCTGGTGACATGATGTGGTATAATTGTGTTACAATACTGGATTGGAGCTGAATGCTCGGTGCGATGCGGTACAATTGCGTTGGCTCACTGGAAATTGACAAATGTAAAAATGAGCTTTGGCATGACACACCAATATCACGGTACCTCACTGAAAACTGATAATTTTCATTTTATCTTACTCGTGATGTGCTACTGACCTGAATTATGGTGTTTAACGACTGAAACTTAAAATAGCCATAACTTCTTGCCTGGTTATTAGATTTAGGCAAATTTTATATCATTAGAAAGCTTATTCAATTTCCTAATCAATGAAAGGCTCTAACCTGAAAAATAATGATCATTTCAAATTTTTTTTACATAGGATAACTTATAAAATGAGAGTTAATTTAAGCTAGGGAAATACGGGGTATTACATAAGCAATGTATGCACATTTCTAATGACACCTTTTAATAATTCATACAAGTGTAGAAGTTGTAAGATTCCCGTATTAATAACTCATCATCTCAATAATCAAATCACTTCCCTAATCGTAGTGGATATAATGACCCTCAAGTAAACAACCTGGAATATATCCCATAATCTGAATAGATTAATACCTACTATCAATCCGCCTCTATTCATGCCTGACTTTTGCGAAATATCAAAGTAAATTTTTGATATTAAAACTAATAAAGAACTGATTGTAGGTAGATTTTACTTAAACAAGGCCAAAACACTCAAAATATTTAAAAACTCATTCAAAGCACATCTAAAAGCTCTCAAACACAAATTAAATATGCTGATAGCTTGAAAATTTCATTTCAGACTCAATGGTGTAGTTAGAATTTCCATCGGAGTTGGTTATCAATAGATGTTGACCAAAGTCAATATTAAGCATAAAATTATAACTTCTCGTACAAATGCTCAAAATCACATCCAAAGCCTTTGGACCCGAGCCAACCATGCTACCAAATATCAAACTCAGATAAATTAATACCAAATAGTTCATGGACCATGCCAAATATCTTCACAACTTACAAATGATGTAAGGAAACTACAGAATAAGACAAAATTGTCAAAATATATGAAAGCTAAAAATTACTATGAGGGGTGTTACAATATCAAGCTTGCAATTGTCAAAAAAATTATTTTCACTTTATCGGGTAAAATTCAAAATTCCAAGTTTAAGATCCAAGTTTGGAAGTGTTGTTGCAAAATATTCAATGAGTAATGATTGAAATTTGATTTAGAAACTTACTTAAATAATTTTAGTGAAAAAGTCTCTTTGAAATTGCTATCTCGAGGTCTTAAGGTCCAAAAATAGTGAAAATGGAGTTTTTATATCGAGATCAATGCCTAGGCAGTTAAATGATTGCCATAGCAATAGTCACTTGCCACACAAATGCTTTTCTTAAGCAACCATTTTGCTGCTAAGGTGGCTAACCCATCACTTAGGAGATGGTTTCCACATTAATTTTCTTCTGCTAAGGTGGTCCTTTGTCCACTTAGGCAATATCGCTAAGGAGACCAAAGGCCCACTTTAGTGGTCGCATCAGAAACTTTAGCATAGCTAAAAATGCTAGGACAATTTCAATATTTTCGTACTTAATTGAACCCTCAGATTTATTAAATGAGGCTGTTATTATAGGTTACCTCCCACCCCCTGAGAATTCCTTTAAGGTAAAATAAATAGTTTCTCATGTAAAAGGTTAAAACTCATAATAAAGTCTCAAAACCCGAACCAGCCATGCTACTAACCCAAAATAAATATTTTGGATCAAATGAATCTTATAGGATCATACTCAAATGTTTGGATCACAACAAAGTTGGCTAAAGTTAAATATATCACTTTAAAGGCTACTCAAAACTTCAAACTCAAATAAATCACTCTTGTATGCTTTGGAATCATACCAAGAAACTTCATAACTCATAAATAATATAATACAACTACATGGAAAAAGAAAAAGTAATCTAAACATATAGAAAGTTAAAAATCACCACGAAGGTTATTATACCTACACTCCACATAGTCACTCCACCATAATTTAGCATCACCTTATAGCTGAAAAATGACAAACTCAACTCCATACTGCTCAACTACTACCATCTTGTGGTATCTTTATAATAATCAATGATTAACTCGTATGATCATTATAGTTGATGTGTGAGCCTACGATAACAAATTTAAAGCTTTTAACTCTAAATAATTACAAAGTCTTGAGCACCGTTAGTCGTTTTTGATTAGTTTACTTTGATTTTTTAGTATAAGTAGAGATAACTTATCAGCCTAACCACCGTGAGATTCTTGAGTAAATTTTGGCATCTGTCATGTACCGTAAGCCCTAATGAACATAATTTTATTTATTTCATAAACTCTTGATTGACAAACACTGAAATTAAAGTGACCAAAAAATTATTTGATAATCTCCAAAACCCCTATTTTATCTTTTTATATTGTTTGTTTGAATTTAACTTGTATCTTTAGTTTCAAATGTGAGATTTGACCCCAAACTAGTTGGGTTTTATATTGACAATGATCGCTCACCCATTCAACAGTGTAATTTGAGCGTTATGAAAAATAGCGCCGTTGCCGGAGAACAATTTGGCGTATTGAGTTGGTTTGGAATTTTAGCCTACTAGCTTGAATTCAAACTTAAAAATATTTGTTGTTAGTTTTCTTTTATTTCTTGTGTTAGGTAGTTTTTTTATTTTAGTTTACCTATTACTATGGAATCATGGAATGAACATCAGCTTGGTGGTTGGAAATCTTATCTTGATGATCCATGTCCATATTGTGATGGACCTCACTTTTGGCAAGATTGTAGATATGCTCCCTGGAGAGAGATGTGTGCACCATCTCCATCCTACTTGGAGTGTGATTGTTCATTATGTGATAGTCAAGATGGACATTGGAGTGATTGCCCAAATTCTCTCTCTACACGGTATGCTAACCCAAATTCTAGTTTTTCTTATGTTTTGATAGGTCTTATGGTTAAGAACAGGAAGAATGAAGCACCAAAAAGAGTGGCATTGAAGCTTTACTTCAACTAATGTTGGAGTGTATGGACACAATGAATGATATCATACATGATATACATCAAGACATAAGGGTCAATAATGAAGAAAGAAGAATAATAGAGGATATGGATATAAAGGTCAAGCATTCAAAGTAATTTTCCACATTATATTTAGATGATATCTTGTCTGTGGAATCATTTAACATAATAGACGAGTGTGAAGATGAGGAGAAAGAATCCG
>NC_061113.1:163489895-163497317 GCF_002878395.1 Capsicum annuum
GCAGCAATAGTAATATCTCTATCTAAATATGGATCCAGCCTATCCACATATTGATTAACTCTGTCATCCATAGTAGCAACAACATTAGGAGCGTATCTCGATAAGGAATTAAATTAGAGACTGTACTCCCTCACGCTCATATTCCCCTAACGAAGCTTAAAAACTCATCTGCACAGGCCTAACGAATCTCAAATGGAAGATAATGATCAAGAAATGCCTCTTTGAACTCTTTCCAAGTAGCTGGGGATTCATCAATACCCCTAGATCGTTTCCAGTCCTCATACCAATATATAGCCTTCCCTTTGAATCTATACGCCGCTAACTCCACTCTCTCTGAGTCAAACCCCATATTTACCCAACTGGTTAATGATGATATCCCTATAAAGAAGTTTAATTTATTCAACAACGTAAATTAGGTAGCTGAGAATTTGCTCTTTCTTGCACATGATTTCATGGAAAGTTCATCTTGTACAGAGGAGAAAATAATAAGAAAAAGAATGATTTATAAAGGATGGGGAATTTATATTACCTTCAAATGAGAAAGACAAAAAGGATGAGTATGAACAAACTCTGATTTGGAAAATTAAGAACCGAGGGATAAGTAAGGAAAGGACAAAATGATAGACTCTAGTGTACAGGTTACAAGATCTTATTCCACTTGAGGGTTTGAAATAAAACTGCTAGAAAATTCAATGAAGGAGAGTAAGTCTTCTGCTACTAAAACAAGAAGACTCGAAAAATCTAGATTAGAAAAGAAGTAGAATGTCAAAATTTTAAAAGTTAAAGAAGATGAGGATATTGATTCTGACATTGTTATTGCAACTAAGAAGAGAAAATGTGAAGTTCATACTGATGAGAGTATAACTCCTCGATTACAAAGTCTGACAGTCGTGCTATAAGCAAAAAAACCATGTAGCTGTTAAAAAAAGAAAGTTTTAAAGGGACATGGTTCCACGAGGAGAAAACTGATGAAAAAGAAGAACCAAGTATTTACTCAAAGAGAGGAATAAAAGAAGAAGAAAGGAAGGTTTCCTTAGAGAAGCAAGAAATACAGTCTTGGAAACCCAAACACTATTGTCTTAGAGAGTGTTTAATCTAAAGATTTATGAGAAACCTGGCATGGTGGAATCAATGGAATTTATGAAACACCAAGGTTGGCTACACCTTATTAAATAATCAGCTCTTGTGGTGTGTGAAAATGAAGTCAGGGAATTTTATTACACCATAAATTTATTAGAAGATGTGGTGAGTCTAACAAGTTTAGTGCAAGGGAAGGAGATATACTGAGATGAAGAGATGTTAGGCAGAATCTTTGACCTACTTATTGTAGGTGTGAGAAATATGGCAAATCAACAACTTAAAACAAAGGTATAAGGGACCTCTATAGCTACAGTAAAAAAGAAGTTTTAATTAGTGAGCTTCAGCTGGTATTTGAGTTCATCAATAAGGTTTTGTTGCCTAGATCTTAGAAAAGAACCATATCATTAGTTGTTGACCTATTTTAGATTGAATACTTGAGCAAGTTTGAACTGATAAGTCTTCCTGCTCTAATGATAGAGTATATGCATTAAGTGCTTCATGAAAAGGATGGGAAACATGTAATTCCATATAGATGTCTCTTGAACAAAGTGTTTGAACATTCTGGTGTGGTTGGATCTAAGGGAACACAAAGAACAATCAAACAGATGTTCAGTCTGATAACTATAGTGGAGAATTAATGTGTTGAAGGCAAGGTTGGAATAGTCTCTTAAGTGTCTAAGTTTCTGGATTGTCAATAAAATCTTGGAAGAGAAATGGAAGAATTGAAAATCAAGTTGGGTTCTAGAGATGCTGAGATAATACAATTGAAGATAAAAAATCAGCAACTATCTTCTGAGGGACCAGGTGCTTCTGAAGTTCTTCTGGCAGAAAATCCATAGCTCAAAATAAAAGTGGTAGACTGATTGGTGAAGTTCAAGGACTTTATGCTGAAGTGAAGGTCCTCACCAAACAGTTGTTGGATTCCCATGCTGCTGAAAGTGCTAGAATGGAAATGTTAATTAAATCCTACTCCTTAAATCTCCCTCTACCTGAGTCCTGTTGTGTTTGTCTCTTTAGTCAGTTTCTAGTTCCTATTCCTATAGTGGCCTTTGCAAATAGTTGTTTATATTTTTTTGGTATATTATACTGGTACTGATATTACTGAATAATGAATGAATTTTTGCTTGTGTGTTTCATTTGTTTCCTTTATTTTGAAGTTGTTCTTCATGATAATATTACCCTAATGGCCATGAGTTAACTAACCAGTACTTACTATTTCTCTTGTTTTACTGTTTTTACTTTTCAATGATGCCAAAAGGGTGAATACTGACTTTATGTGTTAAGGACCAAGCAACTAGGTACCAAGTGCTACATATGTATGAAGATTTGAAGGCATAGCGACATGGAGAAGTATGTAAATGTACTAAATGAATAATGGTGGATGATTTCAGGGGGAAGAAATTGAAGCTTGATAGCTATTGGTAACAAAGGATCTGGTCTCTATGTTATATGATAGTGGAAGCACGGTGTACATGATAGGGTGGACGTTCATCTTCAGTAGTGATAATCACACAGGTTAAATGTGATGGATTAGCATGAGCATTGATGCTCAAAACTCTGTGGTTAGTTTGTCATGATCAAAAAAGGAGGAAAATCGTTGTATTATGTTTTGATGAGGAGCAGAGGAATACAAAAAAGCAGGTCCCTAGACTTTCAAGGCTACAGAACAGCTGGAATGCGTCTGCAAAGTTTTGTCCTCATATGTAACAAATTATGTCCGGGCCTCTTGTACTATTAAGGACAGCTGGTTCAATGACATTTAAATCCTAATCATCACTAATCTATAAATAGAAAAGGATGCTCCTTCATCAAGCAGTTTTCGCATATTCAAAATCGGAGAGCTAAAGTGTAAAAGAGAGGAAAAAACTCAATTTCTGTAAATGAATTATTCAGTCTATAAGAGTAATAATCATTTATTGTTGCTTTGAGAGTACTTAGGTAGAGTTGCCTGAGTCTAAAACTGGTTAGAGTTAACTATTATTGAGAGAGTCTTGGCAGAGTGGTCAAGTTGAGATTGTAGTAGAGTTACTACAAGATGGAGGATCCTAGAATTAGGTTCTGTGGAGTCTGTAATCAAGAGTTTGATTATAGTGGAATTTTGGGTGCTTGTGAGGGCAAACTGTTGTTTTGTCCTCCATTGAGCATGGGGGTTTCCAAGTTAAATCTTCTATTATTTAATTTTACTGCACTTCTTTCTGCTCTTCGTTGGTTTACTGCTTTTCTACCGGTGATTGACTCCGAGGGACCTGTTCCCTCACTGTATGGTGAAACCCCAAGGGTTCCAACAAGTTAATTACATTATCCACTACTAAATGGAATTTTATCCGCAAAAGTCAATGGATAGAAGGAGCACAAAATCTCAAAGCAATAAGGTACTGGTCCCACTTGCTCCAAGCAAGACTTCCCAGATAACCCTAAAGGAGAAACAACATTTCCAAGGGATCATTATATAAGAATTCCCTTTTAACCAACTCATTTTTCAAATAATCAAAACTCAACCCCAACAAGCGACTGACCTCCAATTGAATCGATAATGACAAATGCAACATACTGACATCTCACTAATACAAGCATACCCATAAAAAAATCAACCAAACCAAAGACAATCCAAGGCATAGATCATGTAACTAACTCTAATATCATAATTTAACCTACTTTTGCCTTTCTAAACCTGCTATCTGCTCCTAACCATGTAAAATGTCATTTGAGCACTATCCGCACAATTTCTTCGCACATACCTCGAAGAACTGAAGTTGATCTACTAAAAATTCAAAACAACAAGATTACAAATAAGTCCATAAGGTTCTATTTTGACCCACAAATAAAGATGGTCAAAGCTTGCGACCTCCTGCCAAGGCTATAATTAGTCCGAATGACCATCGAAACTCATAGCTAGGAGTTTGAAGCACAACTAAAATAATCCATTCTATAATATCCCACTCACTGAGGATGAAACAATGTCAAGGTAAACTTTAGAATTCTACTTTAGCTGAGCAGATAATCCAAAAATCATGATGAAAATTGAGAATCAATACTAAAAAAAGAAGGAACTACCATCATATGACAACGAGCTATCATCCAAATAGCAATCAACCACAATTCATCTGAACAGAAGAAGATTGAATAGGTATCTAAGGAGTAGGCTTAGAAAAATATAGCTGCAACCAAGATTACTCTATCCATAGCTATAACAAAGCAGTGAAGCTGAAGAACTCGATCCTAACTATCAAAACTAGTCATGTGAATGAGTAAGCATCCATACTCCAAAATCTTTAATAACCTTCATGCAACCATTCCAAAGCATCAAAATTTAAAACCGAAGCTAGAATGTCTAAACTAAGGCTAAATACTCAAATCAACCTTACTAGGATAAATAAGGTGTATACCCAAATAGTCCCTGTAAAAACTGAAACTGGAATGTTTTCGAAGAACATAATCACAATTGGGGATCACCACCAACTGAAGACACAAACAGTTAGCTCCATATATGCCGATGGCATAAAGAATCAAGGCATAACCAAGAACTCACTAAGGCTTCAAACAGTACAAGTGATGACCAAAACTCAGGCAACTCGGTGAAATACAACTCTATCCTAAATTTGGTCATTCTCATTCTTAATCTACGACAAAAATACCCAATAGGCACATATCACAAAGGAGAACTGCTTCATGAAGTAACACTAGTATGCACAAATACCAAAAATCAAAATCTTAAATACCACCCATGTATAATAACCTAAAACTAATTAAATCATAAATCACATCACAATGGAATATCATACAATTCTTAACAACAACACCAAGGTCTACACCATTAATAGAAAACCAACCAAGTAACTCAAGAGAGTAATTTCCAATTAGCCAACTTAAGAAGTGGATATAGAAAAGGATCACCCATCTACACCAACTTTAATTTAGTTGGACCAATAATTACACCATTGAAAGAATAGTGTATCCAACTCCAGAGCTAAACCATGACCAAAGCTTTCACTAGGGAAAAATGTAACAAACCAAAAAGGCAAGCCTTTGAGATAGTCAGTCGATAAACTAGAGAAATTGAAAGAATAGATCCCAATCCAGTAAACCTCAAAAATGAGTTGTAGAAATGGATAGCCATTTCTAAAATCTAAGTAAACCAGAAGGCAATTCCTAGAAGCCAAAACACAAGAAAGAGCAATATAATCAAATTGTCATCTCTGGAACCATAACAAAACCAAGGAAGACTAACCTACCTTAACTTTAATAGTCCACTCAAAAACCAATCTAACATCAGCAAAAGAATAGGAAAGCACCCAAACTCACCATACTAAAAGAAAGAAAACCATCCAGTCAAGCTATCCACCTAGGCCAACGAACAAGAATTATAAGGAATGAAATTCTAACTAGATAATTCTAGTCTAGTGATCTATAAATCAAGAAATGATAATGTACAAATAGTAATAACAAAAATAACAAAAGAAACATCAATTTAAGGTATAGGAGATGCCTAAATGAAAATCAACAACAAGTACCACTATAAGGCTATAGGCGGGACAATATGCCATGGTAAATGGGACTATAACCCAAATGCTACAGCCTGTCACACCTTAAATCCTATTGGGGCAGACTGGCACCCATAACCGAGGAAGCTCGAGAGAACCAGCTCATAACCTTATTCTTTCTATGCATACCTCTATGACAACCTAAAATTCAGACAATATTATGTCACATATAAAAGGAAATAATCACATGTATAAGCTCGAGCACACACACATATGTATATATATACACAATACTTGGCCATTAGAGCCATCACATCTATTAACAAAACACCACCTTGACTGTATAATAGGTCTACAAAGCCTCTAGACAATACACAGAGTTTAACTAAGGTCGGGTCATACCCCGCCATATAGCTAACTTCTATACAATACCATAAGTGACTGGATATGACACAGAAAGCCCCGAAGCAAACTGGAGCTCACCAAAAGTAGCTGGATATCCTAGCTCCTATTTGTGCGATGTATGAGCTGAGGTATCTATGCCTGCAACATGAAATGTTGGTCCCCCGTGGGGGATATCAGTACAAAATATGTACTGAGTATGTAAAGCTATATGATATAGGAGCTCAATAGAAATCATAAATAAGTGAATAAATTATAATAGGAGTGGACGACACTTACTAGAACTTGTGACAACCTATACATTGTATTTATTCAATAACTTTACCTTTATTCTTATCATCTTTGTAATCATTACTGTACTGTACTATGACCATTAGGCTGCATCCAGTACATATCAACTGGGATCGACCAATGATAGGCTTATGCCCCTAGGATACAACCCATAAACACATAAAAAGGGATCGACCCATGATAGGCTTATGCCCCTGGGATACCACCTGATAAGAGAGAACTTCCATCACTTCGTTCAATTAATCTTTGAGATTGTTATTTCGGTCGTCACCATATTTTTTATACTTTGAAACAATGATACATCAATAAGAGACATATGAATAGACCATCAATGCAATAACGATGAAGTAATAACTCATTAGCACATCAATAAAGTCTTTTGGAGTCATCAATTCCCTAACAATAAAGTAGGAACTTATTGGTATATCAATGAAATATTTTAGAGTCATTAATAGCACATGGATCTTGTTTGAGTAATGGGATACCTTCTGACATTCATTAGTGCAATAAACATGAAAGATTTGCAAAACAAGTAAGTATTGGAATGTCTTGACATCTTCTAGGGTGGAAACAAGTTCATTGGTAATGTTGGACATCATACAAAACCATTATGGATAACATGTTATTGAATAACTTTGGAAAGTTTCTTAATAGAAGAATTGTTCACTTTCATGCCAAAGATATGGTATAGAGTATGCTTTACATACCTGACTGTCAACCTTCAATACTAGTCCCAAATGGACTTCCCGTCTTTTCAGATTTCTTATCTACAATGAACATATATAGCAGTTTAGTATTAGTAACCAAACGTCACAATTCAATTATTTAAATTCACCAAACTAGTGGTTAAGTATTAAGCCCTAATTACACCATAAAGGGTGTCAATTGAACCCTCTTATACTCCAATTACATTCACATGCCGTGCATATTCATACAACATCCTCCAATATCAAGTTTGGATTCATTTATCCTTCCAACCAATCTATTGAATCAAATTGAGCCATAGACATAAATAATCATCAATTCAATAGTATATCAGCATATCCACCTTCCATAACCCAATTACCACATCCACCTTCCATAATTCAATACAACCAAACCATGCAAAATAGTCCATAACCCTATTTCCATCACCTTTCAATAACAACCAATACATATAATCCTCTAT